>NW_022196906.1:19224130-19225598 GCF_008632895.1 Mastomys coucha
GTTTATTTCATGTTTTTACACTATACTATGGTTTTCAGAACAGCTTACATTTTTCAAAAGTATTTATGCAGCCAAAAGAAACGTAGACAATTAATTTGGGGGGTGGCTTGTTAGAGAACAACAGAGTGAGACTGAATGCTTTGCTTGACATTTGTAACTCTTGTATCAAGTTTGAAGAAGAGGACTTTATAAGTTACTCTTTCTCTGAGATGAATGCTTTTCCAAATCATCACAGCTAATGAACCAGGTTCTTACCCTCACCTAATGTCTATGCCACCCTCCAAGCAGAACCATTGTTCATTGAAACAGTTGATGAATGACTTCATGGATAGACCATCTTAATACACACACCATTTCTTAAATGGATGTAACCTGTTCCCTGTGGGCTGAAAATAAAGTCACTCACTCAAGTCAAATAGCTTTGATCATAGCAGGAAGTCTGTATCCAAAAATTGTGCCTACAATTCATTTCTTGGTGCAGCAGAACTGTTAACTCTTAGCTACTATGGAGGAACAATCCTTTGGTGATGTGAGGGTCATTGAAATACAGCCCTTATTGCAATGAAATCCAGTATCTAAAAATTGTTCTTATTTTGTGTTTGTACCACAGTAAGAGCCAAGATTTTAAGCTCTCCTAAATACAAAACAAACAAAAAGTCGTTATCTATTTATATTCATTTAAAAAAACTAATAGTGATATATTATTTTAAAATATACAGTTAATATGTTTGGAGTTATTTAAAACTTATACTGAGAAAAATGTATGTATTTTTAGTATTGCTGTAGACAAGCATCTACATAAGACTGTTCAATTGATTGTTGTTTTATATCAAATGACTTTTTAATACATATTTTTATTGTTACAATATTTTATAAATTTTAAAGAATATGGTTAAAAAAAAGAAAGGTATCGCAGGTATTGAAGGGAGCGTCTCTGGGAGGAGTTGGAGTACAAAAGGGAAAGAAGAACGTGATATAATTCTATTTACTTAAAATATATTTTTAAATGTTAACAAATTCAGATAAATTGAAATTATGTATCCTTTCTCATCATAATGCAATAAAAGTTAAATCAATAAAACAAAAATAAGAAATATACCACCAAAAAAAAAAAAAAGAAAAAAAAAAAGGCTTACACTGTTCTATATTCGAAAGCACTGTCATGGATTCCTGTTTTATATAAATGTTTCCAAATGTTTAAATATCAGAACATACACAGTATAATGAATGTGTGAGAATGAGGCACAATAAATATGCTTTGTGTCCACCACATAGGCTGCCACTACCTTGCAGTCGCAAGGCAGGACCTCCTACCAGTGGACACCAGCCAGCTAGCTGCACTGGCTTCCCAGGTAGGTTGCTAGTAAAGAACTCACTTCTCAAAGCCTGGTCCAGTTCTGCAGCTCCAGTGCCAGCATTCCAGATTCACCAAGACACATTCTACTAAAATGTGAGGTTGAAATCAAGT
>NW_022196906.1:19225608-19243027 GCF_008632895.1 Mastomys coucha
TTTTAAAAAAAAAGCAAACCTGCCAGTGGACTACAGAATTGTGACCCCAAAATTGGTCTCTATCCCACTACCTTGATATGCCTCATTTCCTTCAGTAATGATGGCAGAGAGACTAGTCAGTATTGGGCTGTGGAGTCACACTATGGAGCAAATGTCTTCCCTGTCCAGCCCTCGAATCACCCCTTTCTTTGCCCACAGGTTAACAGAATCTTTCACTGGAGAAAACCTAATCCTTTCTGTCAAGTGTAAGAAACAGACAAAGTTCTTGGAAGCATTCTAGAAAACACTATCCTAATTGTCACTAGTCACCAGTTGGTCTTCAGAGCAGTCTCTTGACTTCTGTATGTAATCCTCTTTTGTTGTTTGAAAATGATCTTAAGGGCTGGTGAGATGGCTCAGCAGGGAAGAGCACCAACTGCTCTTTGGAAGTTCATGAGTTCAAATCCCAATCCCAGCAACCCCATGGTGGCTCACGACCACCGGTAATGAGATCTGAAGCCATCTTCTGGTGCATCTGAAGACAGCTACAGTGTACTTACATATAATAAATAAATAAATCTTAAAAAAAAAAAAAGATCTTAAATCCCACAGCTGTTCAGCCCCATACAGGCCCCTCCAAAACATGGCTGACACTTGCTTAGTTCGTTTGTTGTTAGTTTGTTTTGTTTTTAACCAAGACTTACTGAAAGTAAGGCTGGCATAAGGAAATTAACAAAATAGAGATGATAATTAAAAATAGGAACACATTTACTATTTCTAGAGCCCATAGCTGTTCCCCTCTGAGGGTAAATCTGACCAGCATCTTCCTCCTGAGGCTCTGCCTGGGCTGAGACACAGTGTCCTGCAGTGTCCCTGTAACTACAGCACTCTCACAAAAGTGCCCCCAAGATGCTGCCCCTCAGCGAATTCCACAAGTCTTCTCACTAGCTTCCAACAGAAGGAAATAAACTTATCAAGAGTTTCAATAGCTCTGCATTCTTCTGCTACCTTAGGCACTTGTGTAGTAGCCTCAGGGCCAACACAGGAACATGTCTGCCAGTGTCAGTTGTCCTGAAAACTAAGAGGTGCCCTTTGGAATGGAAGAAAGCCAAACTGACCTGAAAGACATTAACCCTTTCAAAAAACCTGTGATAGTTAAATATACTTTAAATTAGTATATTAAGTAAATTAGTATCGAAGAAGAGCTTGAATAAATATCCCATAAGGCTGTTTATCATAATTGACTTTTTATTTAAAAAATTACAGGGAGCAATTTCCAGCATATTTATAAAAGTTCTGCCATATCAAACATTTTGTATCACTTAATTCCAATGAAGAGCTGCCTTTTTTTCTTTTAAGGTACTAATTCCAACTGATGGGAAATATGCCCTTAAAATAGAAAGTTTCCATCATTTATTCAAATGTCAAAATTATTATTTTTGAGAAGTTTATTGCTTTATGGGTGGGCAAGATGCTACTAGCACATTTTAGGTAAATAAACTTTATTAAAAACTATGAGGTCATTTCTGTTTAAAACTTTCAGGATAATTCACTGAAAATAGATATATTTATTCAAAGTACACACTGAAGGGCTGGCCATCTAGCTATGAACATTTAAAGGTGTAGCAGCTCTTTAAAAGAAGTAACACAGTGGTTTTGCTTGGAGCACTACACATAGCTAAAATGAATGAAACTGGAAGACCAGTACTGTTATGCTATGTTCTGTTAGGATCTTTAAACAAACAAACAAATGAAAAATCACAAGCTTAGTAGTCCATTTGTGCTTAAAATATTCATATGCATGAGAAGCTTAAAGAAAAGACCTCTGTACATGATCATCAAAAAAAAAAGTTATACATTGTTTTTAAATTGCACTGTTATTTAAAGCGCTTTCCTCAAGTCAAATCCTCCTTTGCAGCTGGCACAGTTTTTCAGGTCTAATTGGCAACTTGGGGAGGCCCCTCTGGTATTAGTGAAGTAAAAAAGGTGGTGATAAAAGACCAAGCTGAAGCCATTAAGCCAGGCCTTTGAGCTGCACTGGCATCTTCACCTGCATCTTCTCCACTCTCATCTTCAAGTCCATCATCCATAAGGCGCTCCTTTTAAACAACAAAAACATACTCCTGAGTAATCGGCACCACAAATGCAAACCTGTAAAAGCAAAGGGCTAACACTCTATAGCAACAAGAAATTGGGTGTGTCAGTCTAATGGTAGATCCAGAGCCATTAGTAATCTCTGTGAAGTCTAGAATTCAAAAATTCTGCAGTGTGCAAATACTGCCAATATAATGCACTTTATCACGGGCATAGTTTTCTTTCCAGACTATTTTGGAAACTAATTCTTCCCACTTATTCTAACCTATGCTATGACTGACTCCGTATTACATGCTAAGTACCCAAGTGAATCCACCACAGTTTCTACATTAGATTTTCTCCGTGTGCTTTCCACGGGTACCTATGGAGCATCCACGGTCTGTCATCATTTCTGCCTCATGTAGGGGTGAAGACTTATCTATCTTTACAGTCTACACAAACATCCATAACCTACCATTTCTTCAAGTTCTAGATTGTTTGCATTGTGGCCGTCATTGTTAGCGTCCACATTGTTGGGAGCCTGTTGCTGACCGCCTTCTTGTCTGAAAGGAAACCATCCAGCTTGGTGTCTGCTCAGTAAAAGAAAAAGAAAAGAAGCCACAGTCACTGTATTTGTAACACAATAAATAATGTCCCTCAAGAAAAAAAAAAACTATTGGAGCTACTATAAATTATTAAAAAAAAGTATCCTCCCTCAAGTCAGGGAATTTCTCAAGGTAATAACAGCAAGACAAAACCCAATTCAAATCTAAAAGCTTATCCTGGACATAACTGGCTCAGTGTGACACATTAAATCACAAAATCTTTTGTTTGTTAGCTTTTTTTTAAATAAAATATAACCAGGTATATTTCTTTGCCCCTTAGAGAGAAGGCAAGGTCAGGGAAAAAAAACAAAACAATCTACTTATAAAAAAAAAGTGTGACCTATGTTTGTAAGATTTACTGTTGATAAATATAACTTAAAAGAACATCCTTATGAGAGCACTTATCATATATTTGGGTTCTAAATAACTGGTTGTCAGTGAATCATAGAGTTAAAAATTTATATGAAATATGATAAACAAAATCTCTGCTTTTAACAATTCTGATAAATATCCTTATATAATACCTCCTTGTCCTTGCTTTTGGGTAGCATCAATATGTCAGATATAAGAATGCCAGGGTTAAAACTCCTTCATTCAGCATTTCTAACTGACTATGTTATGCCAGAGTCTGTGGTCAACAGTTTCAAAAGTAATTAAGAGAAATCACAAAGGGTTAATATCTGTCACTCACAAATAAACCAGCAGCATGGCTCCCATTACCATGATAAACCGACTAAAAGAAGAATAGAAGTATACGATGCTGAGAAGGACAGCAGCTCGGGAGAACGTGTACACCCAGTCCAGCCAGTCGCGGTTCAAGTCTTCTTCATTTAGCACTGGGCCGCCCTGTGCATTCATTTGGACATTCTCATTCATGGGCCCATTTTCTTGGGCCACTAGGTTGGGAGCTGGTGGAGGCTCTTCTCCAGGAACATGTGCCAAATTTAGAGGTGATGATGCAGTATGCTGGGCTGAGCTGGCACTTGATGTGGCCTGAGCTGAAACTGCAGCTTGACTGAAATAGTCATCAAAATATTAAAAACAAAAACAAAAAAAAGGACTTTACCATACTATGTAGTTTTAAATGTCTTGGGTATTATGAATTGTATAACCATAGTCTCCAGTACCACACACACTCTTGATCTATATTTCTTAGAAAGCAGTGTCCAGTGGAATAGTGGGGCTAGTGAATGAAGGGCCTTCTCTTAGCCTGGCCATCTAAGACCAGACAGAGAGAAGGAAGAAATAACCAAATATTCTGGTTAAATCGCTTCCAAGCTGAAATTAATCTTTCAATTAATTTTATTATTCTACATGGGATAATACCTCAGAGCTGCCAAATTCCTCTCAGGCCACACTTTAGCATACTTGTCTAAATATGGATTTACGCATTAAATAAATCTTGGGAGAAAAATAATTCCTTATCCTCAACCCTGGTTTTTGGGCAACTCCACTTGAGGATCACTGGTTCCTGTCACCTTAGAAAGAATTGTGCCCTGAAAGGTGATGATAATATGACTGTATAAGGCAAAACAGGGTTAGCAAGATGGCCACCAGAGTGTAATCCCTGGAACAAACATGATGGAAAGAATCAATCCCACAAGCTGCCTTCCGCTTCTACATATGCGACATAGTATATATGTGTGCACATGCACATGTGTGCGCACACACACACATACAAAATTAAATAATAAATAAATAAATAAATAAATAAATAAATAAATAAATAAATCAAACATACTTTGAAGAAATTATGTAGTTCAGCTGGCTAGTAAAAGCCCAGGGCTCCGTCCAAGCACTACATAAATCTGGGCATGGCAGCACAACTGCAGAGCCAGAAGCAGCACACGCAATGTTTGCCTAAAAAGTCATTCCGAGGCCAACCTTGGTTACAAATGACCCTGTCTCACAAAGAAAAATAATGTTTCCAGAGAAAAATAATATCATGGCTGGGATTTTCTTTAAATTATAACAAGGGGGGGTTATAGAATAAGATTGACACAGTTTTTTTAAATACTGAGGCTGAAACATGGGTACACAGAGTTTTTTTTTTTTTTACTTATTTTGTATTATGTACTTTGTCTACTAAGTATTTTTAAGTGCTTAATAAGGCTAGTCAAGGTACCTAAGGAAAATTAAGGAAATGATATTCTCTAGGCTATAAATTCCGATTTAAACAAATGTGCTAAGTAGGACCTTGTTTTTAAATAAGCTTTTTTGTTTCTAAAACATTTATCTTGTGACCACTCTGATACATGGATGAGCTACTTTAAAGGTAAGAAGTGGAGATTCAAAAGTGGAATGATACACACACAGTAGTTTGATTCAACAGTAAGCTATAGAAAAGTGTTATTCATTTTACATGGTTTGCATGGAGGTCACAAACAAGCAAAAGGTGTAAAACGGTACTAAGTACAAGGTCATCACAAAAGGATAGCTGACCATGACAACATAAAAAGTACCTGAAGCCAGTGTTTATGAAGGAGCACTAGTATAAGAGGTCCATAAAGCAGGTAAGCTTTGTACGTGTGTGTGTGTGTGTGTGTGTGTGTGTGTGTGTGTGTGTGTGTGTGTGCGCGTGTGCGTGTATGTGTGTGTACATATCTCTTTCAGGCTGGAGGAAAAAAAGTCAGTAGACATTTGGAGTGAAAAAAAAGCCTGATTCAGTTGTATGTAAAAAAGTTATGTGAAGTAGGATACGATTACTATATGAGATTTTTTAAAAAAAGGCAGATAGTGTGACGTAGAACATATTTAAAATGAGAAGGATCTGGCTGAAATTTTGGAAGCAGGATTCAAAAAAAAAGAACAGAAGCTCAATTATTTCATTTTTGAAAGGTATTAGGTTCAGGGATAACAGAAGCTAGACTCTACATGGTTAAGGCCTAGAGCTTTCCTGACAACTACTAGGAGAAGTTTCACTGACAAAGAAGTCAGAAGGAAAGTCACAGAATGAATGAAGGAGTCAAAGCTTAGGTATTCTGACCTTAGAGCAAAAGCCACTATCCTACGGAAATGGAGTAGCAATGCAGGAAGCACAGAAGGGAAAGAACTAACAAGTGCAGCCATGGCAGAACAACATCTAAAGCACATGCAGAGTCCTGGGTCCACAGGCACATAGCAGGCAGAAAGATCAGGATCTGTCAAACTGAGCAAGAAATGCTGTTGTTAAAAGGAAGGGAGAAAATGATGAGAGATAAGAGGAGGAGGACGTGCAGGTGGAAGAGGACACGAACAGCAGCTGCTCAGCGTGGAATGGTGTACAGGAGGAGTGTGAATGGAGAGCACAGCAGTCATACCTCAGTGAGGAGATGCCTACTTCCTCCGGCCACAGTCAGGAACTGAGCCCTACACTTCCCATGGCCCCTTTCCCTTTGACTTTTTGTCTCCATGTGGATCGGCAGCTTGTCAGGGAAACTCTCTTTTTGGACTTCTGTATAATTTTTTTTTTTAAATATCTGAATACTACTAAATGATATCAGGGGCATGAAGAGGGCTAAGAGCAGGCTTGGTTGATGTGAAACACAGGGGATGCTTTGTCCATTCACCAATTAAAGTATCTCATGCATTTATAAATTCCTTCTTGGTAAATTTGAAGTAACCAAGTGGTGATATCAACGAATGCAATCCCAAACCGACTGAGCGAAGACAGTAAGAGAGGACGTAAGACAGTGAACTCAGACATACTTACTATTGCATATAATACTGATGAGCGTACATCTGCTGCCACCACAGCATCTGCAGTGGGCTGAGCGCAGGGTACACTGGGAACCCAGGGGGCACACCTTGCCCAGGAAACTGCTGATCCACATTTCTGTAATAAAGAATAAATAAAGCCTTTTAATGTGTAAAAAGCTTTAAAAAAAAAAAGCCCCAAAAATCAAAAATCAAATCCCACATTGTTCTGAACTGATTTGTGAAGTGTAAGTTAATCACTGGCTATGTTTAAATCTTACTGAAAACATACTAATTTTTAATATTTTTCAGATAACACAATACATTTTACCTAAGTTGGCCCTGGGCCCAAATATACAGAGAGAAAATAAGTCATCCACAAAAATATATAGCAAGTGTGAGCAAAGCCAAAAATACTTTGATTTTTTAAGTACATTCCCTTTAAGAATCAAAACTATCAAATAAACTTCATGACATATTATTTTGAGGAATAGTCAGTTATAACTAAGTAATAAAATTTTATTAAAAATACAGCAGCCAAATAATTTATACTAGTATAAACACTTAAATACAGACATTTCAAATATAAACTGTTCTTTAAAGAGCCAAGAGTGAAGACCATACTTCTAAATATGATTTCAAAATAAATTAAAATTCTATTAATTTAACAAAACTAATGAAAAGTCACCATTAACTTTCTTATGCTTCCGTTTCCCTAATTCTGCAGTGGAATTCTCCTTAAAATGTTGTCACTTGGCTGGAGAGATGGCTCAGCGGTTAAGAGCACTGACTGCTCTTCCACAGGTCCTGAGTTCAACTCCCAGCAACCACATAGTGTCTCACAGCTATCTGTCACAGAATTTGATGCCCTCTTCCGGTGTGTCTGAAGACAGCAACAGTGTACTCATACACATAAAATAAATCTTAAAAAAAATGTTGTCACTCTGTATTCAATAAACACTAGTCTTGTGAATTGAATGTAAAATGTGCCAGGCAGGGGGCTGGAGAGATGGCTCAGAGGTTAAGAGCACTGACTGCTATTCTAAAGGTCCTGAGTTCAAATTCCAGCAACCACATGGTGGCTCACAACCATCTGTAATAGTATCTGATGCTCTCTTCTGCTGTGTCTGAAGACAGTGACAGTATACTTACATATAATAATAAATAAATCTTTTTTAAAAAAATGTCCCAGGCATGCTCATAAATACTTGGTACCTAGCTGGTGGTGCTGGTTTAGGAAGTTTTGGAACCCTTAGAAGATGCAATCTTGCTGAAGGAAGTAAGTCAAGGGAAGAGTGTCCTACCCCAGCCCCACTTCCGGTGCTTCCGACCCACTGTGACCAGCTACCTCACACTTCTGCAACTGTACCTTCCCCACCACAATGGACTCTATGACCTCCAACTCACTCTGAGCCAAATTAAACCCTTCCTCCCTTAAGTTGCTTGACAAATATTTGATCATAGGAAGAGAGTTAACCTGCTCCACTTTTATTCCCCAGCCCTTAAATAAGACTGTAACTCTAAAACATGTAAGACTTAGCAATAAAAATGCCATTCTGCTAATGTCTTCTGCAACCATCTTCAGAGGCTGTAGTAGATGGAAGCAAAAACAGATCTACAACAAACTGCAGAATGAGCGACCTAGGAACACTCAGGCCTAACTAGGATGTCTCCATCACACCCTACCCTCAGAGCTCAGGGAACTTACAGAGGAGGAGACAGAGAGACTGTAAGAGCCAGTGGGGGTAGAGGAGACCAAGGAAACCAGGCCTTCCTAACACGCCAGGACTGATCCATATTGGAACTCACAAAGACATGGATCTAACCCAAATGGGGTCCCAGGGCTGGGAAGAAGAGGTCTTCTAATGCAAAATCTATCTTCTTCAACTGATAACCATTCACAAATGAAAAACTGGTCTGTTCCAATGCGGTCTCACTAGAGTCAAACAACTCTTAAAGCCAGATCCCATGCCCAGAGGTAGAGGGCCAATACAAAACAAACTCAATGTTATTTGTGGAGGTTCCTTGTTTCAAACTGATTTGTCTGGGCACCATTTTTAATTTTTTCCCTTTCTTTCCTTCTTTCTTTTTTTCCTTATAGGTCTTTGTCTACAAACTACAGTTTTTATAGGATTTTTTTTTTTTTAGGATTTTTTTTGTGTGTATAAATATGTGAATACATCTCAATCGTATTTCTTGTGCTTTTTCTTTTTGTTTGTTTGTTTTTTCTCCTGGTAGTTTTGTTTGCTTCATCCTATTCTAGTTTGCTGCTGCTGCTGCTGCTATCATTTAACATGCCTGTTTGTGTTCTAATGACAGAGTCAGATGTGTAGATTAGGGTGGGTAAGGAGTAGAAAAGGACCTGAGAGGAGTCCTGGGAGAAGAGGAACTGTGATTATATGAAAAAAAAATCACAAAATTCTATTTTCAATTAAAAAAATCTTAAGAGATACTTGTACAAATCAAAACAACTATGGAGTACATATGCCAGTAAACAACACTTGTGAATGTGTTAACTCTTTAATTTTCTTTTGTGCACGTTTCTATATGTATATGCACATTTGCTAATATAGCATGCACAAATGTATGTATTTGTGTGTGACAGAGAGAGAGGGGGAGGGAGGGGAATATGGAGAGGCCAAAAGTCACACAATGTCGGAGCTTTCCCGTTTCTCATCATCTTCCTTTTCTGTAAGAGTCTTCCACTGAGCCTGGAGCTTACCAATTCACCTAGAGTGGCCCACAGCTCCTCCAGAGATCTGCTTACCTCTACCACCACCTTGGCCAGCCTTACTCTCAGACCTAGGCATACAAACATGTAGCACTAGCTTTTATGTAGGTACAGGGGATCTACTCCAATTTTCTCAGCTCTGAAAACTATGGGCATTTAAAGAGAAATTTTTTCCTTCCCCTTATCTTAGAGAGAGAAAATCCAGACATGTCATTCTGAAGTTGACACAATAGATATGTTTAAGGTTGTACTTCTTACTAATAGTAGGAATTCATGCAGCTCTATTTTCAGGTAAATGCCTCTCTACAGTAGAATACTAATAAAATTGAAAATATGTCCCTCAACAGTTTAGCCTCTCCAAAATGTCCTAGACTAGGTCTCTATAATCAACAATTCTTTACTGAGCCATGATGGTACATGTCTTTAGTCCCAGTACTAGGCAAGTTAGAGGCAGGCAGATCTCTGTGAGTTCAAGGCCAGACTAGCTACAGAGTGAGCTCCAAGACAGCCAGGGCTATACCAAGAAACCTTGCCTTGAAAAAACAAAAATGATAGACAGACAGACAGACAGACAGACAGACAGACAGACAGATAGAAACCAGACCCTATTGATCTCTTAGGGTACCAAATATAACTTAAAACAATGATAGCCTTTGCTAATTTCCTAAGTTGGAAAACATTAAATAAAAGTAGTAATATTCCAGACCCTGTTAAACACACTCACCCCTAGTACTGACAAAGAACACGTGAAATCCATCTTTTGATTGCTAGTGACAGTAACTTCCCATCTTTGCCTTTGAGTCACTGCATGCACTTGTCATAGCTTCCTAACAGCTTCCTTTTCCTATTGACAGAGACACAATGACAATAGGTCATTGAGTTAAAGCTATAGAAAGTTCTGGCACTCATCTCCATGTTAAAACTGTTCTTAATTTCTGTATGAGAGTGTTTGCGCATTGACCTATCTACTTTGACCCATGTGTAAACCAAAGAATCCATTCAAAATATGAGATAGTGAAAATATAACAAAAAGGATGCATACATAAGTTATTTATCATGCAACTATTTAACAGCAAGGCTGAAAATTATTCAAATATTTACCAATAAAAGAATAAGTATTATAATCATTTATTAGCAAAGACTGGAAATAATTCAAATATTTGTCAGTAAGTATTAATAATCATAAACCTACTGAATTACTATGTACAGAAATAAATGAACATCTCTATGCATGTCTTTGAGTGGCCTCTTCAACATTTTCTTAAAAAGCAATATATAGAAATGTACAATATGTTATACTTTGTGTTAGAATGAAGAAAATACACTTGAATACATATAAGTATATGCAAAAGTACATATACAGAAGTAGTTTTCTTGAATTTTCCACAAGAAAGCAATGGAAATTAAACCACAAAACAATGAAGACAATTAAAAAAATGAAATATGTTAAAAAAAAAAAAAAAGAACAGGAAGAAGTCGAATGAAGCAGGTACTGAAATGTGTCAGAATAGTAGACCCATAAAATCATTTCATACAACTGAGAAAAAAGCTACCTCATAAAGAAAATACAACAAGCTGTAATAGCACAAAGAAATAAGCTTTTATATCAACTTGATAATGTAGCTCCCACATAGAACTATGGTTTAAGCTTTTGAATTTTTTCTTAGACTTTTTATTTTATGTCTATCAGTTTATGTATACACTGTTTATGTAAGTGTACTACACTGGCTGGTACTTGCAGAGATCATAAGAGGGCATCAGATCCCCTGGATGTGGAGTTACAGATGGTTGTAAGCCACTATGTGGGTTCTGGGAACTGAATCCAGGTCCTCTGTAGGAGCAACAAATATTCTTAACCATTGTGACGTCTCTCCAGCACCTAAAACTATATTCTTAAAAATACTTCCTCTACTGCCAGAGACAAACATCCTCCTGGTCAGTTATTTGAAAGCAATTCACATAATAAGTGAACCTGACTTTCACTTTGGGAAGAGAAACAACTTTTTCTATATTTGCTTTTATTTTTTCTTTAATATCTTCTACAGAACTAGGTCTTCTGGAGTCTTGGGAGCTTTTTCTTGTTTTGTTTAGATTCTAGCCTTTTTTTTTTTTAATCTACTTTCTACCTGATTTGAAGTGGAGGAATTTTATTTTTGTTTTTTGTTTGTCTTGGCTGGAGTATATCATCAATTTCTTCAGAGCTTCTGTATTTTCTTCATCAAGATCATCATCACTGTAAACCAGATGACTAGGAGAGTACCTCTGACTCCACATCTCTGTCCACCGACAGCTACTATACTACGTGCTGTCCCCCAGGAACAGTGAGCCACACTTTAACCTTAACAGCACAGCTGGTGCAATTATAACCTGGTTCTACTTCCAGATCTGCCCAGACAGAAGCTCCAGGCACAACAAACCATCCTCACCACCATGCCTTTCACCCTTGATAGATATTTGTGGGACGGTAAAAGGCAGCCTGTTTTCTGGTTAAGCTAGGTTTAAACTCAGGAGACCCAGCAGATAATTGCAAGGAATGGAAGGACGTTTGCCATGCTCCCAGACACGAGGCTCCTGACATGAGGCCCCAGCTCCATAATTCTGTGGCCATCAATCATGTAGGGCAACGCCCCAAGCTCCTGGCATTCTGTCTGGACTCCACCCCCACAGTGACCTGGCAACAGCCAGGTATGCTCCTCCACATGGTTACCTGGCAATATCCAGGTAGGCCTGGCCTACTACAAAAGGGCTGTTTGCACCTCCTCCTCCCTCTCTTACTCCTACTCTCTTACTCTCTTGCCTCTCTCTTGCCCTCTTGCTCCCACTCTCTTCGCATTTCCTTCCCCCACGTGGGCATGGCCGGCCTCTACTTCTCTACTCTCCCTCTCTCTTTCTCTCTCTGTCTTTCTACAATAAAGGCCTTAAAATAGTCATGGCTTCCACCAACCCACGCCAAGGACTCTCATCTCAGGGAGAACCAACCAGAGCTCTCTTCCCTGCCCTTTTCCCTTCCGCCCCAGGCCAGAGCCCGCCTGTGGGCCCACACTCTGTTCTCAGCTTTTCCATAGCATCTGCAGTACCCAAGAGTTAGTTCCTGCTGTCCCCTGCCTCCCTGCAGGCCCAGGGACCCTGAGCAAACTATGGCAGATCTGAGGAGACCTCAGATGCAGTCAGGATGCGGGACACCATTTTAACCCACAGATAGTCTCCATAGCCATGTGCCAAAATAAATCATTACTCCTTTATGCTGCTTTAGCCAGGTTTCTACCTGAGAAACAAGAAAAGTAACTACAGAAAACTGGCACCAAGAAGTAGAGTCACTGTTTTGACTAACATCACCATGTTGTACATAGGTTTGCTAAGGAATATGGATGAGTTTCAGATTAAGAAGCAACAGAATATTCCAGTATGAGTTCACAAGACCAAAATATTAATAAAAATACAGACAGGGAAGGTTGTGCTCATGAGGTTTCTGTGAGGACCAAGTGCTCTATCGGGCACTTTGTGATATATTTTTAAGATCTCATAGGTGCAGCTTCCCTGTTATACGTATACGACACTAACTTGAAGCAGATGTCTTGGTCCTCTGGCTCTTAAAATCTTTCTGTCCCATCTTGCACAGTATTTCTTGAGCCTTCATTATGGGGTGGATTTACAGAAATATCAGTTGGGGATGAGAACCTATGATGCATTGTGACCAGCTGTAGATTTCTTTAATGGTCTCCACCTGGTACAAAAAGCAGCTTCTTTGAGCAGAGGGGAGTGTGTGTAAGTAGTCAGAATAGAGTTAGAAAATATATAGGTTTAAAAAAATAGAAGTAGTAGGTTCTCCTTTGGGGTCCATGTTTTCACCAGTCACAGGTAATGGGCTAGGTCTGATGTACCAGGCATGAATTTCTTCCTAGTAGGTCTTAAGTCCAATTAAACAGCTGATGGCTAACCCCAAGGTATAAGTGTACTTTAGAGATAGCTTGCTATTCTGATCATTGTTATGGTTCAAAGGCATTAAAACTGTTTAGGACTACTGATTGCAATTTTTCCTTGGCAGTTTGTATTGCAAAGATCCTCTGATACTATGACAGCTAGTCCTCAGGAGGAGGCTTCCAGGTCAGATCCAGCTCATTTCTACAAAGTCCTGTGTCCAAAGTGTGTGGTGTCTTCAACAGTACCCTATTACTTTCAGATCTGAAAGACAGGTAAGGACAATGTCAATAGCCCATATTTTAGGGTAAGTCTCTTACGTCCATCTGATCAATAATGAAGGGAGAGTTTCCATGCCTCATATTGGGACTGTTCTTAGATAGTCTCTGGTTTTGGGGGTAGAGGACATTGCCAATCTAAGTGGCATACCTTCATTTAAAAACTAGAAGTATGCCCTTAATATCTTGAAATTAGTCATGGTAGGAGTATTTATAACCACAGGAATGTTAATACTTCACTACCCCAGTTCTACTAAGAATTCATGAGACTATTGCTTAGTCAAACAGTAATAAAATGTTGCAACAAAGCTTTAAATGAGTTTAGGACTTAGGTGCCAAGGAATCACTGATACACCAACAAAAAACATGTAACAAACCTAAACTCAATCCAGAGCCTGAATTCAGTAGAGCTGTTCTAGGTGACAAACAGACCTGTGAGCAAGAAAATAAAATGTCTTGAACACTATTGAGAGTTTGAAGTAATATGCAACAAAAACAAACAATACAACTTGCCTCCATACAGAAGTAAGCAAATTAGCATAACCAAACAATGAAAAATCAGATAGACTAAATGGTATGAATTTGTATGGATCTGAAAATATTTCTAACCTATGTTTTTTAAAAAGTTTATAAAATAGAATAAAACTTATGGTCTTCCAATTTTAAATATATACATAGAAAAATGCAGAAGTATAATTTCAAAAACTTCAGTAAAGTTTATTTCTGAGAGGTAGACCACAGATGGGTTTTTGGTTCAAATATAAACATGCAAAGCTGTTACTAATTCAGAGAAACTAACCTGATAAAGGTAAGTGTCTAATAAACTAGTCAGGAATTTTTGTAGTTAAATAAATATAAGAACACAACAGATGAGTCTAAAACCAGTCTATCAGTAACTGTAAATAGGACTTTGCAAACCACAATTTACAAGAGAGCACATGATTCTGCGTCCTTCTCATGCTTCTACAAGAACAAAGGAAGCTCTAAACACCAACCCCAGGGTTTCGCAAGTCAGGTTCACCTGAGAATCATCTAAAAACCTGAAGCTTCAGGGAGTTAAGACAAAGAACCCAGCAACATTAGCTAGCACAGCAGAGATAGAGATTAGCTGCTATGTGGTGGATAACTGCAGACTAGTTAAACAGTGCTGTTAGAAAAGGGAAAGCAGGGCTTTTATTTTGGTATTCAATTTTCCAAAGTCACTAAATCATTGCTCCTGCACATTTAAGGCAAGAGCTACATTAAAGTTGGCCAAGATGCAAGTGCCATTTTATTGGTACAATTATGATGGTATATGCAAAGAGCATAACTAATGGGAAAGAACTTGTACAGCATACAGGCCCTGGGTGTAGCATGCACACACCCCAAAAAGTACAGTGTTAAATCACAACTCATCCAGTTTTTAAAAATAAGCTACGCAACTAAACAGAAAACTCTCAAAATACAAAAAAACAAAAGACAAATGTCTAAGAATCATAAGAGTGCTCAACTTCCTTAAACATAAGGGAAATACAAATTAAAACTACTCTGAGAATCTACTTCACCCTAGTGAGAATGGCCAACATCAGGACACAGTATGACAATAAATGCTGGCATGGATTTGGTCAAAGGGGAACTCTTATATTTAGTGGAAATATAAAACAGTGCAGCCACTTTGGAAATCAGTCCAGAGGTCCCTCAAAAAAGTAGAAATAGCCCTATGACCTAGCTACACTACTCATGGGGCTTACACCCAAAGAATTTCATATCCTACCACGGAGACACTTTCACATCATAGTCACTACTGCTGTTCACCACAGATAGGAAATGGAAACAACCCAGAAAAATGTGGTACATACACAAAATGGAACACTACTCAGTTGTAAAGAAAAATTAAAACATGAAACTTGTAGGTAAACATATGCAACTAGAAAAAATTATAGTGTGAGGTAACTCAGGCCCAGAAGAACAATGCCACATGTTCTCTCTCATCTGAAGTTCTCTTTTAGTTTGTGTTCTTTATGTGACATGAGCAGAAGCAGGGGAAGTAGAAAGACGCCTTGGGGGAAGCAGGAGACACAGGAAGGAAGGAGGGGGAGTAGGGTAGAGGTGAGACAGTAGTGAGCAGATTACTAGGAGTGGGAAGGTTTATGCAAGGAGAGGTATGGAAGTGTAGAGAATGTCAGGGGTGGAAGGGGAAGAAGACCCAAAGGAGGGGGATATGAAATGCCACACAGAAGTCTACTGTCACAAAACCCAACTTTTAAAAAAAGTTATTGTTGTTGCCCTTAATTACCCACCATAACTACATGGTAAGGTCCTACTGTTGAAGGCACCAAATAATCTGGTTGTAGGACATACAAAAATCAATCTCAAAGTAACCAGGAGATTTCCTCCTGGCTTGGCTAACTTTCAGAGTGCCAGAAGGTAATTATGCAGGCTGCTGGGAGTAAAAGATGCCAATGGTCTTTTGAACCTAGGCCCTGGATCTTGAATAGTACAATACACATCTGTCAGACAAACTATGCATATTGGCACAATAAAGGCATGACTGTTATGAGGTAACTAACTGTTTTCTTACTGGTTAAGGCCTGTTCCACAGGAGGAAGTCCATGGTCAAAAGCCCATAGCTAGAGAGGTCATAGGCTCTCAAGTAGAACTTGCTATTGTCATTTTGCTAAATAATCGTGCTATCAAATTGCTTTTTGTGGTGGTCTGAATGAAAATGGCTCTCACAGACTCATAGGCTTGAACACTTGATCATGAGGAGTGGTACAGTTAGGAGGTATGACCTTGTTGGAATAGGTGTGGCCTTGTTAAAGGAAGTATGTCTTTATGGGGGAGGGCTTTGAAGTCTCCTATGCTCAAGCTCCACCCACTGTAAAACCCAGTCCTGAAGATCAAAATGTAGAACTCTCAGCTCCTCCAGCACCATGCCTGCCTTCGTGATGCTATGTTTCCCACCAAGATGATAATGGACTGAACCTCTGAAATTGTAAGCCAGTGCCAATTAAACATTGTCCTTTATAAGAGTTGCCTTGGTCACGGTGTCTTTCAAGAAAGAAAACACCCCTTTTAAGACAGGGATAGTGTGAGGACAAGATGTAGCTACTAGTGTCTCCCAGCTTACAGATTCACCACTGGAAAAATTAGATTTAATATGGCTTACTAGATTAGGATTCTATTTGTTGTGCCCAGAGATTGAGTTACCATTGTTTCTGAAAAGAAAGAAAGAAAGAAAGAAAGAAAGAAAGAAAGAAAGAAAGAAAGAAAGAAAGGAGAGAGAGAAAGAAAAAAGAGAGAGAGAAAGGAAGGAAGAAAGACAGACAGACAGACACCCCTAACTAAGAGATCTAAATATTTATCTTTGTACCCATAGTCCTGGGCTGCTATTAACTTTGGTCAGAAAAATTTGTCTTAGTCAATTCAGGCAATGGAGAGATGGACATTTAGTCAAAATGCTGAGAGTAAAGTGTGACGGCTTGCTCTAATTGGGACACCAATATTAACATCATACCACCACTGAAGCTAACAGGAACATCTGGGAAGAAGAGGGAGAAGGGATGAGAGCTCTTGGGTGAGGTTTGAGACTGCTGTAAAACAGTCTTACGGACATGACACAGTTATAATAATAATACTCATGACCTCACTGCAGCTGTGTTACTTGCACAAGGCCAAGACTTACACAAGAGCAACCAAACTGTAAGACCTCCAGGCAAAGCCCTAGGAGCTCCTGACAGTGGGTAGTTGCTGGGGAAAGCCACTCTTTATCGAGGATATAGCCACTGCTAGGTTCCCCTGCTCTAGTGGATGCCCCGCACCTATGCATATATGTGAAGCACTAACTGGACTTAAGTGAATTTTTCATAAAGCAAAACAAAGAAATACATTAAGTTGGGGAAGAGTGCATGTTGGAGAACTTAGGGGTGAGTTATGGGGGAAATATTACACTGTATAATATATGAAGTTTTGAAAAAATAAAACAACTTGTCTATTCATTCAGCCAATCAACTATATACTGTTGTTACATAATACACTTAGTCAGCATTTAATATTCTTTGGTACTTTGTTTTGTTGCTACGGTTTTTTAGCTTCTCATTTTTAGTAATTGCCTAGTTTTACTTCTCTTACATCTGTTGATATATAAAAAGCATGTGAAAATACTTGAAAAATAAGTAAAA
>NW_022196906.1:19243037-19243943 GCF_008632895.1 Mastomys coucha
TAGTCCTGGCTGTCCTGGACTCACTCTATAGACCACGCTGGCCTCAAACTCAGAAATCCACCTGCCTCTGCCTCCCAAGTACTGGGATTAAAGGCGTGTACAACCAAATGTACTTTTAATAATAAAAAAGATACTATCATGAAAAAAATCAAAAGTAGGGGTGAGAGCCGCCATTTTCTCTCCATTTCTAAGACTGGAGCAGCCAGCCAGGAGGCACAGGCCCCACGAGCCCTAAGGGAGTTGCAGGGTGGCAGGGACAGGATCCTCTCAGCTTCTGAGTGACAGAGGTGGATCAGCATCCTTCTCTACCCCTTCACTGCAAGTGGAGGGCGCACCTCCAGGGAGCACCTTAACCCAAAGACTCAGGTGAGAGTCGCCATTTTCTCTCTGGTGAGTTTCTAAAACCTGAGCAGCCAGCTGGGAGGCACAGGCTCCACGAGTCTCAGGGGACTTGCAGGGCAGCAGGGACAGGACAAGCTCTAGTCAGAGACAATAAGAACATCTAACACCAAAAATCAAGAGATGGCAAAAGGCAAACGCAAGAATCCTACCAGCAGAAACCAAGACTACTTGGCTTCATCAGAACCTAGTACTCCCACTGCAGCAAGTCCTGGATATCCCAAAACACCAGAAAAGCAAGAATTGGATCTAAAATCATATCTCAAAATGCTGATAGAGGAACTTAAGAAGGACAAAGAATTACAGGAGATCACAGGTAACAAGTAGAAGCACTTAAAGAGCAAACTCAAAAATCCCTTAAGGAATTGCAGGAAAACACAAACAAACAGGAGAAGGAATTGAGTAAAACCATCCAGGACCTAAAAATGGAAGATAACATAGGGGCAGAAGATAACATAGACAACATTGAGAGAACAGTCAAAGAAAATGCAAAAAGCAAAAAGACCC
>NW_022196906.1:19249143-19255550 GCF_008632895.1 Mastomys coucha
GCTCTGACAGTACCTGACTAACACAGATGTTGAGGCTCACAGCCATCCATTGAACTGAGTACAGGGTCTCGAGTGAAAGAGTTAGAGAAAGGACCAATGGAGCTGAGGGGTTTGCAGCCCCTTAGGATGAACAACAATACAAACTAACTAGTACCCTCAGAGCTCCCAGGGTCTCAACCACCAACCAAGGACTGCACATGGAGGGGTCTGATTGTTTTGGCAGCATGTGTATAGTAGAGGATTGCAAATTCGATCATCAATAGGAGGAGAGGACCTTGGCTCTGTGAAGGTTCTGTGCCCCAGTGTAGGGGAATGCCAGTGCCAAAAAATCAGAGAGAGCGGGGTGGCAGGCATGGGGAGGGGGAAGGCAACAGGGGTTTGTTTTTGTTGTTTTTGTTTGTTTCTTTGTTTTTTGGAGGGGAAACTTGGAAAGGAGAAATTTACATGTAAATAAAGAAAATATCTAATAAAAAAAAAAGTAACCTCCCCCCAAAAAATCAAAAGTAAATGTTATTAATATTTTTTTCAGGGCCCTAATTATAACCCACATTTTCACTTACCCTTGGATTACATATGGAAACTGATGACTCTGGGCTGGGTCAGTTTGTGCTTGTGGAAGGGTACGCTGCCTCAATCCTTCTGAAGAACCAGAAACTAATGATAGACTCTCTTGACTGGGTGATGGAGTTGTTGAATCCAAATGTTCTGAATTCTACAAACAAGCAAGCAAGCAAACAAACAAAAGAACAAACAAAAAAGTAATTATAAATTGCTAAACATACATTTATAAAACCCCTCTGTAAAATAACAGAAGTTTAGAAACTGATTTGAAACTCATATCCAATAAAACATACTTTAATTTTAATAAGACTAAGGTCAGAAAGGCAAGATTGTAATAGTATTGCATTTAACAGTTAGAAAACTGAATAACAATTTACAAAAAAAATAACATACAAAAGTATGCAGATTAAACTCTAGCACCAAAGCTCCTTTCACAACGCCTAACACATAAAAAGTGTTACTAACGCCACCAATTTCTAGTCATTTGAACTGTTACTATATGCTGGATATCGTGGAACAATATCTGTAACACTGTCCAGCAGAGTGAGGAACTCCCTGCTGGACCCACCACTAACAAGGAGCACAATGTTAACAGCCTTTTAAGGTCTCTCTCTCCCCTCCCCCAACCCTTAGAATACACAAGACTGCCCTAGATCTTCAGACTGTTTTCAACTTCTTTCACTTTATAAATGCCACAAACAACTTGGTTTCTACAAGCCAACAAGATACCAATCAGGATTTTAGTGCTTAGGCAATGATCAAATGATTCAGTAAGTACAACTTTAAAAAGTTCAATGAGTAACTGTTGGAAATTTGGTTTTTTTCAAGTGTTTTATTTATTTAAAACATGATCACATTCAGGGTAAATTGTAGCACTCTCATCTTGAAACATTAGATACAGTGTTATTTTTAAGTCCTTCTAAGCTTGTTAAGTTAATTATAACTCCTCCTGATAGGCAGAGTCTTTTAGCACTTCAATCTTCCTATTTTCTGTCTAGAGAAAAGTCCCAAGCACAGAGGTCTCTTGCCAAATAACAGAACATTTTTTAGAGAAATTACTTCATGAAAACAGATGTCCAATACTTTTTTAAGTAGTCTGATAACTAAGGCTTTTTTTAAAAAATTAAGCATTAAATTCAATTAAATCAAACATTAAGATAGCATTCATTAGTATGATTAATAGAAAAGCCTAGCTATATTTCAACACAGCCAAATGTCTCTAAAAGTAATTACTTCTACACTTATTAGGCAATTGTTCTATGATTATATTTATTATTTCAGATCTCTTTGAAATTTTGTACCATGAAAATTCAGGGGAAATTATACTTTACTTTGGTATTTTTTATATTTTCATAATACTGAAAAAATATACATGCTTATGACATAAAATAAGGCTAAGAAACCACTTGTTCAGTCAACAAAAACTGGAACACACTGTGTCAAAAACTACATAAAAATATGCAGTCCTAGTCCAGAATTTGTCCTTTCTCATGCCAAAGTAGGAAAAATTCATATTCAACTTAATAGAAGCTCAATTTCCATGGTTGGTTCCACAGAAGACATACTGAGTAAATATGGCAATTTCAGAATCTTGTTTCTTAACGGATTAGATACATAGAATATATTAAAAGATCTCTCAATTAGTTTACCCTATCGATCACCTCTGCCTTGACATTTTGATTGAATCTTAACAGAGGAAATCTCTTTAGCACAACCAAAGTTCCCTGCCTAGCCAATAAGTATAAAGAATGCTTTCCATTAATCTAGATCCTCTCACCCTCAAAACTAAACTCCTAAAAGGTTCCAAAAAAATTCTGGGCAAAAATGAATATTTAAATATGTAAAAGGTAAATATATTAAGTAATTCTCCTCCTCTGTTCATTGTAAATGCCTAAATCTAGTAATTTAAAAAAACAAACAAAACAAAACAACAAAAACAACAAAATAAGCCTCTAGGTTTTTGGCCAAGTAATCTACTTTAAGAAAATTTAGGTCACTTAGATTTAAGTAAGTTAAATCACTTTGAATAAAAATATATATACTTATATCTTAATATTTCTAAAACTTTACTAGCCTAAAGATCTATATTATATGTCTACATCAGTATTCTATTTCCAGAATATTTTAGTAATTAAATCTGTAAAGGTTGGCTTCATTGTTGACCTGCCTATTCATCAAATTATAACTCATAGTAAACACAGAATTCAAAGCACTATTATGTATCCAATTAAATGTTAAATATCATATCCTAACTTTTCCAAGCTATCTCACTGAATGTGGTGGTACAGCCTCTGATCCCAGGAATTGGGAAGTAGAAGCAGGTGGCTCAGCAGCTCAAGGCCAGGCTCAGCTATAAAATGAATTTAAGACCAGCCAAAGTTACATGAGACCCTCTACCAAAAAAAAAAAAGAAAAAAAAAAGAAATCAAATGATCATCAGAAACAAAATAAATCTACAAACACCAAGTGTTCTGTTTTTTTATTCAGTTTAATTTAGTTTGTTTTCCTGTTTGTTTATTTGTTGTGGTAAGGACTGAATACACAGCCTCACATATGTTAGGCAAGTGCTGTACTGTAAAACTATACTGTAGCCCTCTATTTAGTTTTCAGAGCAGAAAGAGAATCAGAAAAGTTCAATGTTTACTCCCCTCAAGATCACTCACAGAATTGGTGCTGGATGTAGCTGCTTCGTGACTTCCTCTATCGGTGCTGGACTTTGGAGAACTGGGAGGACTCCGAGAAGCACAGACTAGATGCACCATATGATACTCATCTTGCTAAAATCAAAGAAGATCATATTTAAAGGAAAATGTACAGTTCAAAAGTCACTAGCTAAGCTGAACTACTTAAGACTTAAATTCCTTTCCTTTCTAGCCCAGCCATTTTGTTAGCAATAAACTGTTCAGTGTTTGAAAATAAGTCTGCCATGTTAATACTTCAGGGCCTGCTGAATTCAATATTTTCTCTCCATGTTTGAAGAGTTGTTTAAATATCCAATAATTTCTATGTTAACAGTACCTGGCATACATAAAGCAGACTTGAAGCAACACATTGTACAAAATTTTATCTACACCAACTATTATTTCACTATAAAAGCATATAGTATCATACTAACAATAGAAGCATGACCTTGATGTTTCAGGACTTTGACTAGTGAAATACTTTGGTTACTTGAATATACTGATAAAAGAAACTCAATCTCATTTGCCTTAATTTTAGCAAAGTGAAGTATATCTTTCTATTGCTTTCCAAATTAAGCTAACATTTTTTTATCTATAACATTTATAGACATATACAGCAGATACTTGAATTGTATTCTATAAATATTCTGTATTATTTCTACAAGTTTACAACTACAGATGAGGGAACACATTCTAAATAATGACTAGGTTGGTCTTTATACTTTAGCGAGATCACATATACATTTATAAAAGACAAAGCTGATAAGCTGGAAAACAACTAAGAACAGCAACAGAATGACACATGAGTTACATGAGATGCTCTACATGCACATGAGACCATGCACATGAGCAGGGTGGGTAGGCAGAGTCAAGAAAGATGCATGGAGTGAGGAATGGAGACTTATCAACTTCCAAGAACTTTAAAGAAACTTAGGACACTGCTAACAGACCACTGTGCACTAGGGCACAATGACAGACATACACAAAAGTCTGCATATAACTGAGAAGCATAAACCACAACTGTTTTAGGAGTCTACAGGCTGAAGTTCTTGGTGGTATGCAGCTTAAGGAAAGGCTTCAGACAGATAGCATGAGGTGGTTTTTCTTCATATAGTGCATCTCTTTGCCTCTGAGTAGGGAATACTAAAAATATACATTGTGTATCCCTGCAAAGCCAGTGCCAAAAGATCATACTAATAATGGTTATTCACAGCATCCATTCACCTTCAGGGAATATATCTATATGATACTTTATAACTAAACAGTATGCAGAGACAATGGCAACATTTTACAAAACAAAACAAAAACAACTTTAAGAGAAACAGTTCAAAGAAGTATTCAAAATGTAACATGGCCCAAAGTGCTTGCCATAAGGTCTACAACAATCTTTAGAGAATATTAATGTATAGACTTCAAGCTGTATTTCAGAAAACAATGAACAATAAATGCATCTGTATTTCAAAAAGCAGACATATAACAGTTTTTAAACAGGAAAACAAAACAACTTTAGGGATAGCTCACTGGTAGAGCCCTTCCTAGCATAAGCAAAGTCCTGAGAATGATCCCAATATCACAAAATCAAAACAAAAAGCAAAAACAATGAATAGGTGAGCATGGCTTAGAACTAGTCTATAGGATACCATAATGGTGGAAACAAATACATTTGTCAAAATCCATACAACATGCATCATCTAGAGTGATAACTTTGAGTATGATAATTTTGAGCAAAAGTATCCACTGATCACAACAGATAAACCATTAAAGTTGAGCTGCAACAGCTGGGGAAGGCTAGAGGATAGGGGGAAAGTGGATGAGAAATCTTTGTGCTAACACAAAGATTTGTAAACACACTAAAATATTACTTAAGCAGAAGAAATACATTGACATTATATTTTAGGTTTCCCATGCCAGAGCTGCTAAGGCTTAGGCTCACAACCAAAACCATGTTTCCTGCAAATGATTACAAACAGAGAACAGGTCAGAAATACCTGCACTAAGAGTTACATTAAAAAGCCAAGCACAGGAGTAACTGGGACCAGTGGGACCCAGGCAGGCAGGAACTCCACCAGCCCAGTGGCACGGGTTGCTTCTGCTCTTTCTGGGCAGGTGCCCTAAGCAGACCCTGAGTGCAAATATTGCAGCCAGTCCCAGCACCCAAAGGAAGCTCTACTCCCAGATGCTCTAGCATGCACAGGATCATAGGATCAGAGGTGAGGAGGACACATCTGTTCTAACACTGGGAGTAACTGGGACCAGACCAGTGGGACCCAGGCATGTAGGAACCCCGCCAGCCCAGTGGCACTGGTTCCTTCCAGCCTGTCTGGGCCAGTGCCTGAGCAGACCTTGGGCACAAACTCTACAGTGAGTCCCAATACCCAGAAAAAGCTCTACTCCCAGGTGCTCTAATGGGCCCAGGATCAGAGGATCCCATAATCACAGGATCACAGAGACAGCTTGACTCTGAGGAGGTCTGACACAACCAGGAACACAGGAAGGACACACCCCAGTCAGATTTAGCAAGGGCAGGTAGCAGTAGAGAGAATCAGATGGCAGGAAGCAAGTGTAAGAAAATAAGCAACAGAAACCAAGGTTACTTGGCATCATCAGAATCCAAATTTCCCAATATAGCAAGTCCTGGACATACCATCACACTGGAAAAGCAAGATTCAGATCTAAAATCACTTCTCATGATGATGATAGAGGACTTGAAGGAGGATATAAATAACTCCCTCAAAGAAATACAAGAGAACACAGGTAAACAGCTAGAAGCCCTTCAAGAGGAAACACAAAAATCCCTTAAAGAACTACAGGAAAACACAACCAAACAGACAAAAGAAATGAACAAAACCATCCAAGATCTAAAAATGGAAGTAGAAACAATAAAGAACTCACAAAGGGAGACAGCCCTGGAGTTAGAAAACCTAGGAAAGAGATCAGGAGTCATACATGCAAGCATCACCAACACAATACAAGAGATAGAAGAGAGAATCTCAGGGGAAGAAGATACCATAGAAAACATTGACACAACAGCCAAAGAAAATGCAAAAAGCAAAAAGCTCCTAACCCAAAACATCCAGGAAATCCAGGATGTAATAAAAAGACCAAACCTAAGGATAACAGGTATAGAAGAGAGTGAAGACCTCCAACTTAAAGGGCCAGTAAATA
>NW_022196906.1:19256028-19256494 GCF_008632895.1 Mastomys coucha
AGGAAGTAACAATTACTTTTTCTTAATATCTCTTAATATGAAAATTAATATTACTAACATATCCTAATCTATTGAAATTCAAAAGTATGAGGAATTAGAAATTTGTTGGCTATCAGACAGTGGTCTCTCTAATTTGGTGGAGAAATAGGTCCAATATTGTACAATCCATATATACTTTCTGCTTGTTTGTACCTGACAGTGTCTTGCTGTGTACCACATAATGGTCTTGAAATCATATGTCTCCTATCTCTGCCTCTCTATTAGTAGGATTGTTTATTTGATGTTTTTACATTATACTATGGTTTTCAGAACAGCTTATGTATTTCAAAATTATTTATGCAGCCAAAAGAAACGTAGACAATTAACTTGGAAGGTGGTTTGTAAGAGAACAACAAAGGGTGAGACTGAATGCTTTGCTTGATGTTTGTAACTATTTTATCAAGTTTGAAGAAGAGGACTTTATAAG
>NW_022196906.1:19256581-19279578 GCF_008632895.1 Mastomys coucha
TCTTTCTCTGAGATGAATGCTTTTCAAAATCATTACAGCCAATGAACCAGATTCTTACCCTCACCTAACCTCTGTGCCACCCTCCAAACAGAACTGTTGTTCATTGAAACAGTTGATGAGTGACTTCATGGATAGACAATCTTAATACACACACCATTTCTTAAATGAATGTAACCTGTTCTCTGTGGGCTGAGAATGAAGACAACCACTCAAGTCAAAGAGCTTTGACCATAGCAAAAAGTCTGTATCCAAAAATTGTGCCTACAATTCATTCCTTGGTGCAACAGAACTGTCAACTCTTAGCTTAGCTACTATGGAGGTAAAATCCTTTGGTGATGTGAGGGTCATTGAAGTACAGCCTTATGACAATGAACTCCAATGTCTAAAAATTGTTCTTATTTTGTGTTTGTACCACAGTAAGAGCCAAGATTTTAAGCTCTACTAAAAATAAGCAAAAAGTCTTTATCTATTTATGCTCATTTAAGAAAACTAATAGTGATATATTACTTTAAAATATCATACAGTTAATATGTTTGGAGTTATTTAAAATTTATATTGAGCCGGGCAGTGGTGGCACACACCTTTAATCCCAGCACTTGGAAGGCAGAGGCAGGTGGATTTCTGAGTTCGAGGCCAGCATGGTCTACAGAATGAGTTCCAGGACAGTCAAGGCTACACAAAGAAACTCTGTCTCAAAAAAAACAAAATAAATAAATAAATAAATAAATAAATAAATAAATAAATAGATAAAATTTATATTGAGAAAAATATATGTATTTTTAGTATTGTTGTAGACAAGCATCTACATAAGACTGTTCAATTGACTGTTGTTTTATATCAAACAACTTTTATAGTACTCTTTTATTTTATAAATTTTAAAGAATATGACAAATATTCTTTAAATATAAATAAAAAAATGATAGGTTAAAAAAAAGTACGAGCAAAAGACAAAAAAAGAAGTGAATATGTAATTTAAGAGACATGATAACTCAGGATTTCTCCCCTTTATTCTATTTTGTGGAGATTTAAAAATATATTCTCTTACCATCTAAGACAGAGAACTTTTTAATTCATTTATTCATCTGTAAATAAATATACTTTTGAACAAAAAACAAATTACACACACACACACACACACACACACACACAAAAGCCAAGCACAAAATACAAAGCTATTCAATTTTGCTATAGTCACAAACAAAAAGTAGCATACCAAAGAGTAAGAAGTTCTAAAAGTAAAAACTTCATTCACAAGGGGCAATGAGCTAAAAAGTGCCATTAAATAACCAGCATCCCAGTGGACTGTCAAAACCTACCCCGAAACGTGATCAGCTCTGCCTGAGCATCAGCACTTACACTCTGCTAGCAGATATGACACGGAGGCATCCGCCTATTTACTTTCCTGAAATAAAACTCCTAACTCAAACAATTTTTATTAAAATGTCACACAGCCCGACTGGAAACGGATTTAAAGAGATGTTCTCAATCTTTCACTGCTATAAACACTCTACTCCCGCAGTCCTGGCAAGACAATGTTTTCTCCTAAAAGATGACACGTATCTATCTGAACACTCATATGTCACCCCATGCAGACTTAGCTAAGACAGGCATACAAAACTGTTAGCCAAACAACCTCTAGTTCTGCTGTTCTGTTGCTTTCTTGCTTATTTTTATCTGTTCTGCTACCCACCGGGGTTGATGAACTACACTGGCTAGACAAAACTTGAGAGACAACTTCTCTCGCTCTTCTGAGGTGGAAGGAGAGCTTACTTTTCTGAGAATGTCTTTCAGCTGCAGATGGTCAGGAAGCAGTCTGCCAGAATACACCAACCTCTGGTCCTTTGTCAACTAGAAATGGGATAGAAGAAAGAATTCAGCTTTTTAATTACATAAATTTAAGGATGGGGATAACATGACTAAATATGGATAAAACTAAACTCTCCTTGGGGACAAATAAACAGAAAGCATATATGTTAAGTTTCACCAGGTTCTGCTGAAGGCATTTAAAGCTGAGTAAATGGCAGCATATCCATAACCAAACAAAATGTAGATCACCACCATAAAAGTTGACAAAAAGGTAAAGTACAAGCCTGTTGATTAATCAGACTGTGATATAGCACTCTTAACTAAAAGCCTTCAAGTTCATATAAGAGAAAAAGGAAAGGACTTCCTATCACTAGTCAATAGCAGATACATTTTTAAGATAACCAGTTATTTTTAACTATTTGTCAGTACTTTTTAAATATAAAATATATATAGATTTAATTTCTTCTTTCCAAATATAATACAGAAGAACTGATTGGCCTTAATTTGAAAGTCATTTGTATAACTGTTCCTGTCACTCACAAATCTACACATACTCAAAACAGCAAAAGCAACTCAACAGAAAAATCAACCAGTCCATGGAGAGTCACCCCTACATACTACCTCATAGCAGTGTTCTGGTTGGCTCTGTTACACTTTGTACTTCATGATATATTCTGCTAAAGGTCACACTATTACCACTATTTAAAATTAGTGTGTTTATGAGCCGGGCGGTGGTGGTACACACCTTTAATCCCAGCACTTGGGAGGCAGAGGCAGGTGGATTTCTGAGTTCGAGGCCAGCCTGGTCTACAGAGTGAGTTCCAGGACAGCCAGGGCTACACAGAGAAACTCTGTCTCAAAAAACAAAAAACAAAAAACAAAACAACAAAAAAAAAAAAAATAGTGACTTTGTTAGTCCTTATAGGCCTATTTGCAAACCATTCCTTGAATTCTATGAAAACAATTTATTAGTCATATCAAATGTTAAATCCAAAATCCAATCCAAATTATAAACATAATTTTAAACAAACTATTTTCAGCATGGCTATGGCAAGAGTCACATATCTAAAAGTCATAATAGATATTGTCATGCTGAGGGAGATCTATAGTTCAGGCATTCTTAGACACCTAAGACACTAAAAATTTGCAGTTATCCTTTCATGATATTTAACTGATAGACATAATTTTAGTGTGCTATATCTAAAATGGAACATGCAAATTCTTGCATTAAACCAATACAAAAGTTTTTTTTTAGTACCAAATCTTGAAATCTCTAGCCAGTACATAAAAACTGAATAGAGCTCTATATGACATTAGAAGAATATATTTGGTCTTCACCTCATTTCCTGCCTGCCCTTAACCTCTCTCTGTAACTCTAGAACAATGGTTCTCAACCTTCCCAATGCTGGGACCTTTTAGTAGAGTATGACCCCCAACCATAAACTTATTTTCATGGCTACTTCATAACTGTAATTTTGCTGTTATGAATCATTTTCTACCAGACGAAACATTTAATTGGTAGATATCTGTGTTATCTTTGTGCCCTAAAGAACAGTCCTTGTGCAAAAATTTTTATTTACTTCAATATAAAAATTCTTTTTCACAAAGTGGATGGAATGAAAAGAATCACTACCACATTAAAAAAAGAAAAAAGGACTCTCACATATTCATCATAAACAAGTGGCATTCTACAGTTCTTAATCCCTTTCCTCCCTGCCCTCTCAAGACCTCATCTCTAGTAGAGTACATTAGAGCAAATACATCTCTTTTGTCATTTGATTTGGTACAATCTCTAGAGTTTGTCACATCTAATCATGTAGCTCAACGTTTCTCACCTCACTACCCTAAAACTTCTTAGAGATAGTTTGATTCAAAACTCAAACAAGAGTCACATAAAGAGAAAGTTATCTCTCTTTAACCTTTTTTTTTTTTTTTTGAGACAAGGCCTCACATAGCCTCTGCAGGTCCTAAGCTTTCTATACAGCCATAGATGACCTTGTCAACTCATCCTCCTATGCCCTATATATAGCTACAAATGTGGTTGAACTTCTGGTTCCTTCCTCACTTCCCAAGCAAGCATTGGGATTATGAGTGTGTGCCACCATGTCACGAATGCTAGGCAAACATTTTATTGCCTGACCTATATCCCCCAAATATTTCCACTTTCTTTTCATTTGTCCTACGTATTTTTTTTAAATATTTATTTATTTTATGCATATGAGTACACTGAAGTTGTCTTCAAACATACTAGAAGAGGACATTGGATACCATTACAGATGATTGTGAGCCACTATGGTTGCTGGGAATTGAACTCAGGAGCTCTGGAAGAACAGTCAGTGCTCTTAACCTCTGAGCCATCTCTCCAGCCCCATGTTCTGTGTATTTTTAAAAGAAGTCATCTCATCTGTATTACAGCTACATTGTCCTGTTTGAGCCAAATGTATCCCCTGGTACTCTCCACTGTCGTAGTTAGTGTGGGAAGGGTAACTGAACTCAGATTAAGGTCTTTGACAAGAGTACTTTGGAATAGTGCTATGTACTTCCTGTACCACATCACTGATATTGTCTTATGTAGATTAGGATGGTGACTCTGAGTGATATTGAGCCTGATCAGTGGTTCTGAAGTTGCCAGACTGATCTGTCCCTTAAAAGTTTCCTATCTACCTTACTAGTTAGTTACCTACTTAGTTGCTCAGATCCATTCTTTCATTAGAAGTAGAAAACTCATTCACCTAGTTCCATAATTCTGTTTTTAGTATGATCGTTCCAGAACTTTATCTCATTAACACTTTGATTACCTAGTCTATATAATGAAAACCACCACAATGTACAACTACTTCCTTTGTCGGTTTTGGGGTGACGGCCCCAAGCAACCTCCAGAATGACCAGTGAGGTGCCGATGGTTTTTTTTCCCCTTTGGAATCATTATGAGTTCACAGAATTTTATGTTTTTGAATACTAACTCTTTTTTTTTCCCAATTAACCTCAGACTGTGCCATCTCTGACCACTTTAAATCCCTTTAAATTTACTCCAGTGTCATTTGACATGATCTGTCCCTGCTCTGAGTTTCCTTCCTTGCAGATACAACATGCCCTCAGTAATTTCAGCGTCTACATTTTCCAATGAGGCCTAGGATTGCCACTGATCAAGGACCTAATTGTTTTTCATTGAAATTGTACCTGAAGACAAAAGTCTGAGACCATGGAGTACTTTTGTCTTCGGTGAGCAAAGCTACAAAATAAGTTCTTACCTTAGGGGGAAATACCCTGAGTTCAGACTTGTATTTTCTATTTCACATTTTCACTTATTTGTCTTTTCCCTCACCTTTAAAACTATACTTGTTAATGGCATTAATATGCTACTTGAAAATTGATTTTATTCTATATATGATCTCAAAATAATAAACACAAGACTTTTACTAACAATTTGAATGAAGTCTATGATTTCACAAGACTTTTACTAACGATTTGAATGAAGTCTATGATTTCTGATAGTTTTTTTTCCCCTCCCTATCCTTAAGATAAATATCAGTGGGGTCAGCCAAAATATTGAGCTACATCTGGGAGCTACAATAGCACCCAGGCAAACTATGCCACAGGTACAACAGTGGCATGACTGCTGACTGTGGGATGTGGGGCACACACCATAGTGATATTTCATGCCTGCTACTGAGAACCTGGTGATAGGCTCACCTCAAGGCTAAGAAGATCAGAGTCCCTATGGAGAATCCACTACTGTTGTTCTGCTAAGTGTATATGGTGTCCAACTGCCTTTTAAATATTTATGTTTAATACAGATTAGTGCTGTTCTCAACCTTGTCAGAGAAGCTTCTGTTTGCAGTGGAAAACAGTGAATTTAGACTCATAGCTGGTCAAAGGGCTGAGAATATAAGATTGATGAGAGTTCAGTCTGAAACAGGACATCTATATCGCCTTCCTCCAACAAGACTCAGAAAGACATTGTAGATGAAGGGATGCACAGCACGCAAAAGCTAGAGAATGGAAAGAAGTATGAAAGACTATCTTCTGGATGTGATATGGCTAGGCAACCACAAATTTACAGCAGCAGAGATTATCTCAACAAGACTGGGCCTGGGGAGGGATTCATTAGCCCACTCCTCCCTGAGGGGCTATGGGCAGTTAATGGTTGCTGGAAAGGGAGCAGAATATTCCTCAGTGATATAAACATTTATAAGTGGCCGTTGTTCAAGTAAATAAAATTTCAGTCCCTTTATAACTGCATTCACCTTCTCATTATATGAATACACATACATAGTTCTCTTTTCCTTCTTACATAAAAGGCAGGAAGCCAATTGTGCTTGTTTTCTGATGTCATGCTTTCTCAGTTTATCTTGCAGATAACACCTTAGGCATATACAAGCAGCTTCAAAATTCTTTTTGACAACTCTATAATATTCTATTGTACCTAAGTGCCAATAAATTTATGTATATTTATTCAAATATTTTCAGGCTTCTTATATACAGGGACCTTCTCCCACATTAGTCTATTTATCTCTGCATTCCTTGCAAAGCACCCTAAGAAAAGACCACTAGGAATGCCAGTGAACATTGTAATGTAAGGTAACGAAACAATCTTGGTAGAATAACAGCTATCAAAAACAAAAACAAAAAACACTCCAAACCAAACCTAACTGGAACAGACTCAAGAGAAAAGAAGAGCAATATAATAAAACAGTAACGATATAGAACTAACAGGGCACTTTAGAGAAAGGAGATGTATTTTCAAAAGAGAAAATATATTCTAGAGAAGGTCAGCTCTCGAATTTTTTTCTTTTGTGGTTTTAGCTCAAACATTTTTCTTTTTCTTTCTTTTTCTAGAAGAAAGAAATAACATTTGTATGCCAAAAGGAAGAGTCTAGTAGAAAGAAAAAATTGCAGAATAGAAAATATAGAATACCAAGAGCAACACTGTTGATTTGCTACTAGCAACTAGGGAATGGAGTCTTGTGTGTAGAGGCTGGATTCACAGACTATAGTACAGGTATATGTATGAGTCAGGAAATGTGTACAAGGCCCTATACACACCACCCTGTGCCTTGAATTTCTAATCTACAAAGGAGGATAAAAACAGTATTTACTACACAGGCTGGAGTCTAAGAACACAGGATATATCAACCTCTTAAAGCAAAGCACACTATTCAGGGATCCACAGATGTTAATTTCTGGTATCTTGTATCACATGGTTTCATGACACCCTACAGGATTCTGTGAAATAGTTGGGAAGTTATGTCTAGCATTAAAGCAAACATTCAGGATGTTCAAGAACACAACTGACAAAAAACCAAACTTGGCTAAAGCTTCAACTGGCTGAACAAGAAAGTCTTGACCCATACTAAAGCAACTTCCCAGTCTCAGTTTCAAATGGCATTTCTAATATCAATACAAGTCCTTAACTTCCTCTGTACAGAGAGAAAAAAAATTTGATGTTGGCAAAATGTCCATGTCCAAAACTTAAGTCATTTGACCTTGGATTTGTAGTGGAAAACGCCATGTTTGCCAAGTGTTTCTAAGTAAGTGACCTGTACATTCTCTACTTCCCTTCTAAATAGAGGAGCTCTAGATTATTAAAACTGTAACAGTAATGTAATTAATCAGAAACTATTGCTTCTGAGAAATAAATAAAAATGTTAGAAAATGCAGTATTAAGGATCACTCACACACACACACACACACACACACACACTTCCAGTATAATCCACTAATCTATTCAATGTTAACAATACATATTAAGTACGCTAGACAATCAATTTTATAATTTAGACTAAGATTAAATTTTCCCAGAGGCAGTACTTTCAGACACTTTAGTCTTCAGAAACACATGCTTAAAAAACTTACAGTATAAGTTACAACATATTTAGCAGTATTACTCATTTTAAAACACAAGTCCTAAGACTAGGGAGATGGCTCAGTCAGTAAAATGCTTGCCATTCATGAATGAGGACCTGAGTTTGGATCCCTAGCACACACAAAAATCTAGGCACAGCAACACACACCTGCAATCCCAATGCTCAGGAGACAAAGGCAGGTAGATCCTGGAGTTCCCTGACAAATCAGTGAGTTCCCGTTCAGTGAGAGTCCCTGTCTCACAGGCTGGGCAAAGGGCTCAGCCATTAAGTGAGCATACTGCTTGCATTAGTTTGCTTTACTATTGCTATGATAAAACACTGAGCTAACAACCTGAGGAGATAAGGGTTTAACTTATCTTACAACTACAAGTCCCACTCCATCACTGAGAAAGTCAGGCCAGGAACCTGGGAGTCAGGAACTGAAGCACAGGTTACAGGTGAACGCTGCTAACTAGGCTTGCTTTCCATGGCTCGCTCAGCTTGTTTTTATACAATCCACAAGCACAGCTCAGAAGTGGCACTCCCACAGCTGGCTGAGCCTTCCCACACTCATCTTTAACTAAGAAAGTGTCCAGACTTACAGGGCAATATCTCTGATGGAGACAAAGTCTCAATTGAAGTTACTTCTACTCAAATGACCTTAGCTTGTGTCGAGATAAGAACAAAACAAACACAAACTAAAAAACAAAAACCCTAACCAGAACACAGCTTTTGCATAGGACCCAAGTTCTGTTCCCAGAACCCACTTGGGCATCTCACAATCGCCTATAACTCTAGCTACACAAACGCCTAAAAAATTAAATTAAAAAATTAATAACCAAAGTACTAAAATTTCATAACTATAGAGTGACCATCCAGACTATGATAATGACTTCTATATCAAAGATAAAATTTCAAAATCAAGTATTTTTAAGAATTCATAAAAACTATGGGTCTCTTAAGTGAAAGTATGCATAATTACTAAATTTAAGAAGTAACCAGTTGTAATGATGTACACCATTAGTCTCAACACTCGGGAGGCAGAACCAGGCAGATCTCTCAGTTCAAACCCAGCCTGGACTATATAAGTACCAGGACAGCCAAGGCTATACAGAGAAATCTTGCGTCAAAAATAAAATAAATGATCTAGTGCATATCCCATTTCAGCTAAAAATGTCATCTAATGACTAAGTTAATAGCCCAGAGAGAATGTCTTTCCTCAAAAATTCTTAAAGCTTATCTACTGAACAGCACGATGGGACAGTGACCGACGACTAATCTTTTACAGACCGAGTGTAAGACTCACAAGCACCCAATACAAGGTTCTGATATTTTCAAGGTGATACCACAGCCTTCCCCATTTCTATCGCTGCAAGCCAGATTAAAGGTTCTCATTTCAATAGTATCATTGGTCTTTGACCCTATGGCCTTTTGCTCTATTGTCTATCCAATACAAAAGGCCATTTTCTTCTCCTTCCATCCAAGTGCTGTTTCTTTCAGACTGAAACCCATATATCCAACTGCTAAGATATGTGACATGGTCTATGTTTTAATAGGCAACTCATGGGTAAAACACCAACAATGAAAACCAAATGCCAAGTCCCCCTTCGAACCTTTTTCTTTTTCCCTATGCTAACCCAGCTGCCAAGGTTCTTAAAGTGAAATACCTGGACATTGCCACTCCCTCTTTGATCTTGCCTCCTATATGTAAATGGAGTCAGATCTGTTAAGAATATCAGCTCAGCTCTATCCTTACCTATTTCTACTGGCCAATGCCCTAATACAAATCATTCTCATGGCTATGCTTTTACAGCAGCCTCTCAGCTCATTTTCTTGCTTCCCTTCTAAAGTCAGAAGCTATAGTGATCTTTTAAAAATACCAATCAATCCTGACCCACTCTAAAATTTATGGGATTTAATTCTAATTCAGAAAAAGAATTTATTATTATTACTGAGATGTGTGAAATCATGAGAGATGAAGTGGGGCAGATATATGCCTTTACCCAGGCTATCTCACAGGCCTATTAATTCTGATTCCTTACTTGTGGTTAGTCCTGATTTCTTGTTTCTCTCCAACCTCTAGCAGTCTTTCCTGTTCCACTCTCTAGCCAAGCTAACATTCACTTAAATTCCCAAGTTCTTTCCCAACTTGAACACTCAAAGCCTAATTTTAGATCCTGACTTTAAAACAGCCTCAGCCAGGCCTTCCTGACTTCCCAACTTAGCAGTTTCTCCTTTTACTCATCCTGTGTCTTTCCATCCTGAAACAAACCACAATCACCAAGTTTATTTACATGTTTGTGTCCCTAGGAGAAATGCGAATGTGAAGAATGAAAGGGTCCATTATCCCTTTTGTTCATTTGTGTTCCTACAGCCTAGCTCTTGCCCAAGTAGACACTAAATGCAATGTTAAATGAAATACTGAAAGTTCAAAATAGTTTGCACATCTTTGGGGGGAAATTTCATTTTATCTTTATTTTCAAGTAATTAAGGAATAAAATGAAATATTCTATTAATCACACTGGCTACTTTGAAACACTAGAACAAAATCCACTTGGCTAATTTCTACAAATGATGTACTAATATGAACAGATTATAAAAGAACAATTGTGTGTTAGTATTTTAGCATTTCCACCTAAATAATGGTTCATAGCAAGAAAACATTAATTTTCAGAGAAGCAGAACACAGAAAATGTATGAAAATCACAAGGAAACCTAGCTAGAATATGTGGAACTAAAGTAAATGCAGACATAGGGTGATTAGAACTCACACATCACTGATGGTGTAAAATGGTGTGGCTACTATTGAAGACTTTAGCAATTGCTTAGAAGTGAGAAATAGCCCCCCTAAGACACAATACATACATCCAATTACATCCCTAGGTATATACCACAAAAAAACTGAAGTCAAATGTCCACATCAACACTTAGATAAGAATGTTCATAACTTCATTGCTAATAATGACCAAAAAGTAGGAAGAACCCAAATGTCCACCCTCTGCTAAGTGAAAACAAAGTATAAGCATGCACACATACAGTGACATATTCAGCCATAAGAAATGCTGACTCATGTTATAACACACATCACTGCTAAGTGATGCTAAGTAAGAGATACCAGATATAAATGCCATATATCTATGTACCCTTTACCTGGAATGCCCTAAATAGGAAAGATTAGTGGTTACCAAGAGGTTAGAAACAAAGAATAGGAAGTGAGGCATTTGGGAGGTAATGAAAACGTGCTGCAGGTAGGTAATAGTGATAAGTATAAAAATACAAAAAGCCACTGAGTTGTATAATTTAAATGACAAATCTTACAGTATGTGAATTATAATTTGCTAAAATATTGTTGCTTTCAACTGAATATTCAAATGCATTCAGATCATCCTAAGTTTTTAAAAGAAAAATGAATTGATTTTGAAAATATAAAAAAATGAGTTTTTCATATGCCTAAATTAGGTAAGTGACTTAAAACTTTTCCTTGTTTAAAAAAAAAAAAAGTTGGGCTGGTGAGATGGCTTAGCGGGTAAGAGCACCAACTGCTCTTCTGAAGGTCTTGAGTTCAAATCCCAGCAACCACATGGTGGCTCACAACCACCCATAATGAGATCTGATGCCCTCTTCTGGTACATCTGAAGACAGCTACAGTGTACTATTTATAATAATTAATAAACCTTTTTTTAAAAAGTTATTTCAACTTAAGTACCACTGAGCTGAAGTCTGAGGCAATCCAGGTGATAGTGAACCTATGTACGATGAGTTGCTTTGGCATAATCCCCAGCATTACCCAAAGTACAGAATTTGAGATCTCAATCAGAGTGTAACTTGAACAAATAATACAACCTCATTTATTCATCTTTTTCCTTGATTGAAATCCTACTTCTCTGGAGTGTGAATATGATCAAAACACATTGTATAAAAGTCTGTAAGAACAAATTTTACAATGGGGGAGGGGAGAAAATTTACTTCTCTAGTAGTTAAGACAAGCGATGCTAGCGTCTATCACAAAGCCCCAGATCTCAGTACCTTAACACTAAAAATGAACTCTGCACTTTAAGAATTAAGAAGACTCAGTATTAGCAAGTCAGAAGTACTGAACTGTTTCTATGGCTCTGCAGCACAAAAATCAACAAAACCATCAGTCAGTAACACTATTCTTCTTAGTATTCACTCCTACAACCAACAGTCAGCCAATCCCAGGAAGATCCCGATGGGTCTCTCAGGAACCTAGAGGCAAAGCTATTGTACTCAAACATCTGCTTAACCAGTTGGGCAGAAAAACTCTGCTACCTACATAATGGACAGAAATGAAAGCATGAAACCTGACAGAATATTAAAAAAAAAAAAAATACTACACTGGACAAAGTTGTTTTTTTTTTTTTTTTTTTTTTAGAACAGAAATAGATTTGAACCACAGCCCAAGTATATAGGACAGAGAAGTTCCTGAGCTCAGAATTCTAGATTTCATCCTGTGTGCTCACACTGAACTTGGCTACACTGACTGGCCAGTAAACCAAGGAATCCTGTCTCTACTTCCCCACAGCTAAGATTACAGGCATGTGTGAATCCTTATCCCGCTTTTATGAATATCCTTGGCTCGAATCTGAAATGTCCTTGAAGATCAATGCATTGGATTGGTTATCAGCTGATGGGGCTTTTAGGAAGTAATAGACTAATCTACTAATAGAGTCAAATTGATGACTTTACAAGATACGATGGAAAGTTGGATGTGGGACATCATTTGGACAAAGGTTTTTCAAGGTATGTGTCCTGGAATGGTGTGCATCCAATGGTCTTTTCTGACCTTCTTGGGTACATATGGTGCACAAATATGCTTAAGGGAAAACATGCATACATAAAAATCTAGAAATTTAAACAAAATATTCATAACAGCCTGGCACATATGAATTTATAAAACCAACTATATTTTCATACTTCAAAAGAGTCACTATTATGGAAAGATTGAAGTTTATACATGTATATATAGGTATGAATGTATGTGTGTGTACACATATATATGCATGTCTATATATGTATATAGACAGGCAGACAGAGGACTAAATTGGTCTCTCATATAAGACTTAAAAAAAAATCATGTCAAATAGAGAAACAAAATCTCCACATATTTGTCCTCAAATTTGGGTCCTAGCCTATAATGTATACATTTACACAGGTTAATAGGTATTACTGTAGGTACAGTATAAAATTTTAAAAGGAGACTAAGAAAGCTATAGATAATAAGGAATGATAGAATGTAGGCAAAAGAATGGCCACTTTATCTATATAGTAGTTTACTGAGATCTATAGAGCTTGTGACCGGGCAAATATTTGTGTTATTCATTAAACTAGCTGTGAGATCCTTCTATTTCTACATTAGTCAGAATAAAGTGACTTATTTTAAAAAAGACTCTGCCTCAAACAAACGAACAAACAAAAAAAGGAAAAAAGAAAAAAAAACCCTCTCTATACTAAAAAATCATATCCCCATTACACTCAGCTTTGGCATAGTCAAATTCCACGTAAGTTCAAACTTTAAAATATGTGAATTTTTAAAATATATGCTGATTCAACAAAAGTAATAATGAAAGTAATCTCTAACTGACTGGTAAGTTCTAGTAAGTGGCATACATACAAGTACTTTAAAAATAGAAACTATTACATTTCATTTCCCACACAGCTCAGTCATGAGTGTTTAATGGATTTCAAGAGTAAATACAAGGAGGCACATGAAATATGGATTCTGTGAAAAATACATTTTAAAAACTTTTAAACATGTCTCTCCAACTAAATTCACTCAGACTAAAGGCCTGGGAGATTTAGAAATACTGTAAATGGAAGTGTGGTTAACCAAACTGCCTCCAGCCGCTATCTCCTTACAACAACAAACAGTATACAGAATCTTCAGAAAATACATTGCCTAGAATTCCAAAGGCATATGCCCTGATTAAAGGTTCCTACTCACGGGCCACTCAACCACATCAAGTATATATACAACAGAGAATGACAAAGTACAGAAATTAAAACATAGTAAGGAGTTAGACCAATGCAATATGTCCTACAGTCTTAAAATATTGTTTCCACAGTTTTCTATAGTTTTATCAGAATAAACAGTAATAACCACACAGTAAGCTGATTAGGTGCTAGCACAATAAACGCCATGTTACTCAACTATGTAGTTTTTAGGTATCATAGCATCCAAATGTGTATCTTCTCCTTACATTAAAAAAAAAAAACAACTTTTTAACATGTGTGAGTATTTTGCCTTCACATATGCCTATGTACCATGTGTGTTCCTGATGCCCACAGAACCCAGAAGAGGACATCACATCCTTGAACTGGAGTTTGAGACATTTGTGAGCTGCCATGTTGGTGCTGATAATCAAACCCAGATCCTCTGCAAGAGAAACAAGTGCTCTTAACTGCTGAGCCATCTCTCTAGCCCCATGTATCTTTTAAAGTTCATTTCATTGTTTTCTATTTATAGGTATATATATAAATGATAGTCAATCATATACATATGAGACAGCTTTCATGTCATTGTATACAACCATATGTGAGGGGAAGAGCAGGCACGTAGAGGGAGAGGTGCATGTGTGGGTGGTTGTGTGTGGTGTGTGTGTGTGTGTGTGTGTGTGTGTGTGTGTGTATGACTAAGGACCTCGCCTTTCAAGTCAAACCAACTTGTATTCAAATCAAAATTGTACTTGAATTCTATGACCTTAGGTAAAAGAATAATCAAGACTCTATTTCCCCACCTATAAAAGAGCTAACATCACAAGATGTCTACGACAAATAAACATAACACAAGCATTTAGTAGATTACCGGTTTAAATGGCAGTTTAAAATCAGAATAATTAAATAAAAACATTTTAGACAGATCAGGATTACATAGAGAAATTTAAACTTAAACCTCTAGAACCCCCCAAAAGCATTAATGTATTATTAAACAAAATTGTACATTTTATTTTCCCAAGAAAAAGATATAAGGATAAGACTACAAAACACTGAAGTAAATTTTAATCAGCAGCATTAAAAAGTTCAAAATTCTATTTTTCATCATCTTCACATTAAATCTGACAGTACCATTTGTTCACAAAGTGTTTCTTAAAATCTAACCCATCCTGCTAGATGACATGATGCCTTCTTACATTTATTGAAATAAGACAACTGTCTGATGATGCAAAAAGTATTCATGTATGTGGGTTCTATCGCCTGGAAATCAACAGTCCTGAAGTGGTCAAGCATCTACATTTTTAAAATGAGCTAAGTAAAGTAGTAGGGAATTATAAATAGCAAACAAAAAAAGTTCCAAAAGCTACAAAGACACACTATTTCCACTGAAGAAAAGAAATTTTTCCTTCTTTTTGGATTGCAGAATGTTAAATTCTAAGAACAGAACCAATGCACTTGGTTCTATTCTTGCTTAATTCCAAGAGAACATTAAAGTAAAAGAACAGCTTGAAAAGACAGCACAAGCCTCCTGAGCCAATCAGGGAAGATAGAAGGCCTACGTACTGAAAGTGATTAGTTATGTACCACCATAAACAGCAAAGACAGAGGTAAGTACCCAGAGGTGAGACACACAATCACAAGGCATCCTGACAACAAGCACTGTTGAAAGAGAATGCCTTCAACATCAAATTCAGGGTAGGTCAACTCCATTCCTAGCTACTGTTCGCCAATAAGAACAAACAGTAAGTTACATATCTGATAACTAAGTCCAAGTTCAGACTAGAATCCAACACTCAAGAAACAGTGACCTTTTGACAGGTATTTTCAACATTCTGTAGGAATTACTGAAATTTAAGAATGATTATTTCACACTTCAGGCCCATTTTAGGACTGAAAAACTAAACCCATCAATAATAGCAAATGTCCTATTAAAATATACTTTATAATTATCTAAAACACTATGAACATGAACGACTGCTTCCCAATTCCTAAACCAATTACCAATATCTTTAGAAGTTAACTGAGTTCCAAGAGCTCAGTTCCACATAGGAAGTTTTTAATGATTTATAAACACTTTTCACATATTTAAGACAAATGTTTAAATTCTTAACTGGAAAATATCTTCCCCTCCATGCCCACTAAATATATAGTCTTTTTACTTATAGCTGCATTGCTAATTATTATAGTAGTATAATGCTTTGGATCATTTGTACAACTTTAACTCTAAAAGAATGGTAATTGTCGTGGGGGGTTGGGAAGGAGGAAAGAGAGAGGAGGAGGAGAAAAGAGAGAGGAGGAGGAAGAAGAAGGAAGAAGAGGAAGGAGAAGAGGAGGAGCAATAGCATCAGGGTAGAGTCATGTATACCTATAGTCCCATAACTTGGGAAACTGAGATGGGAGAATCACTTGAGCCCAGGGATTTGATATCATGGGATATAACACAGTAAGACCTTGACTCAAAAGGAAGGTGTAGCATGCACATATGTAGAATACAATACTTAAAACTTTTAAAGGGCCAATGTGAGTCATCCTGGGCAGTCATATGAATCTAAATTCCTGTTATAATCTTAACTACAAAATGTTTGGATTCCAAATAACTTTACAAAGACAACATCTATGCCTCCAACTTCTAGAGCTGATGTCTTCTATAGCTACAGGGTACCACTACTACAGTTACTTAACAACTGTGATATTGCAACATAATCTCATGTGATAAGTCAGAACAGAAACCTGTTGAGTCTAATACACAGAGTTTTCAACCTAGAAATGAACTTGACAGGATATTACAATCTACTCAGAAACTTGCTGGAGAAATGCTATGAGGTTAAGTCATTAACGATAGTATGTGGTGCAGCCTCTGAAAGAACCTCCAGTGTCTACGAGACAGACAATCTAGCAAGTGATCTCCTCATGCAGAAGTGTCCACGGAGCAGTACCAGTGCTCCACTAGTGACTACCTGTGCAAGGGTAACCTCCAGCCTCAGAAGGCTTGTCTCAGGGCAGATAAAACATAAAGGCTTCACATGTCTATCTTACACAGTGTTTTTGTTTTGAAGAGAAAAATTCTAGAGTAACACTAAATTTGTTTTGGTTTGGAGGACAGGATCATGTTAGCTTCAAACTCACTATGTAGCTAAAATGACTCTGGAATACTGATCCTCAGATTCTAGATTCTCAAGTGCTAAGATTATACATTAGGCTTAATGCAAATTCCTGATCCACACACGGAAGACCAAGAGTATGAACTGTGTAACAGTATAACACATAGATTTCACCCGAGTACATACCATACAGGTGTTTACAGGCTTAAAATGTACTTTAAAACAGTAGTTTATGGTCTATATACACTGTATGGTATATATCATATATATGGTACATATTATGTATGTACTATAAAGATATATATAGACTTAAGAATGCACTTTAAAATTTTGGGCTGTGTTATAACAGTACTGTGGAAATCTATGCCTTTCAAGTACAACTATTCCCACAAGGTGCTTTCTATTTTTAAAATTTGGGAAATCAAAAATATATAAAAGAAAATTCTCATAAATGTCAATTTCTCTGGAAATTGTTATCCTCATTGTCTAAATCTTAACTGTCAAACTTAGGCTTTGAATAAGGAAAAGCTCTAACTTTGTAAGTACTTTGTTCCAACTACTTAACTTAGTGTTCTCCCATATACTAAAAATATTTGTGTCACAAACTCAGCTAATGCCAAATGAGTTTTAAAAAACACCCTCCAGATTTTGCAATAAGCCAATCCAGTGGTTATTCCGGAAGTCTAAATCTTAAACAATACTGCAACAGACAAGGTTCTAACTCATAAACATCTTAACAGCTACTGATCAAGCATCGTTTAGTCATTTCAGACCACAGACAGGCCTAAAAAGCAGTTGGTGCACCACCAACCAGCTGGTGGTAAATATGCCAAAATACTTCCCACCCTAAAATATGTCTCTTTATTATTTTAAAATAAGATTTAGTAGCTGAATACTAGATAGTCAAGAATGAAAAAGTTATACAATACAGAACATGAAAGTCACTTTAATATCCTCTATATGACATACTTCTCCCATACTATTCCAAGACTTACTAACTATATCCTTTCAAATCTGAATTAAAGGAGAAATGGCTCCATTCTGTTTAACTTTCCAATACCAAGATATAGTTAAGAGCTGGAAACAAAGCCATACTGATTTGAGACAAATGGATGATACAACAGAAAACAAAGCAGGCATCAAATGACTGGGTTATGTGGAAGGGCTGCACTTCTCTCAATGTGTGTATCCTCTTCAGGAGAAGTGAGGTGGGAGGTGGGAAACAAAGTGAATTTGCAACTTAGAAGCACTGCAATGAATGATGGTTAAAGAATAATTTTTGCTAAGTCACATACTTATTCCAAGAGGAAAAAAATTCTCTTCACCACGAACAAATTTCTGAGCCTAGAAAGCAACAAAGGTTCTAATATGGACAGTGATTCTTTATCTAAAAACAAAAAGATCATCTGACATTCACATTTGATGACTTTAAGTTCCATGGAAGATAGTCCCTTTGCTGTAACTGCAAATTCTTGTCTCTTGGTATTTCTGTATACTCACTAATTAACTGAACCTCATTAGGAAGATAATGATGGATCACTCTGGAGACACCTGCAACATCAGAACCAAAAGTATTTCGAATGAAGACCTATTTGATTGCCGAGGAAGGGGCAAGCTGGGAGAAGGGAAGTACCAGGTTCACAGGGCAGCAGGTCAGAGCAGCTGCGTCCAGTTTTTACACTTACTGGTTTGCTAGGGTACACGTTAGATAGATGCGTTTTTAGTTTCCCCACGGTCCAGTTCAAGAAGCAGCTAATAGTCTGGTCACTGTATTTCTGATTCGGTGCTTTAATGATGAGAGTCACGGGAATCTCCATCCCACTTTGGTCCATGGTGCTCTCAAAGTCGGGCAGTCTAGCGGCGCTGAAGCTAAGCCCAGGGGGGCGGCCACGGCTGGGATGGGTACAGAAGTGAGTTCTCAATATTCCCGGTCCAAATCAGTCACAAGCACATCGGGCGATACGAAGGCCATCGCCGGTACCAACGATGGACGGTGGCGGTGGTGGCAGCAGGCTCTGGGTGCCGGGCCGGGTGCGCAGCTGTCCCCGCCAGGTCTGGGCTCCGCCAGGCTCCAGACTGCGGAGGGAGGCGGGCAGACGACCTGGGGAGGACGCGAAGGGGAGGCCGCGGCGGACGGCTCAGCGCCCCGCCCCTGCGGCGACCCCCGAGCTGAAACGCAACAAGGCCCCACGCGAGCACCAGCGCAGCCTGGGCGGCTGAGGGGCGGCGGCCGGAGAGCGAGCCTGGGAGGAGGAAGGCGGTGGCGGGGAGCGAGCTGGGATGGGGTGGGAACGGCCGCAGAACGAGCTTCAAGAAAGGACGGCGTCCAGAGAGCAAGCCTGAGACAAGCAAGGCCGCGGCCGGGGAGGAGCGAGCCCGGAGGAAAGAAGGCCGCGGCCGAGAGCGAGCCTGAGGAGAGCAAGGCGGCGGCTCGGAACACAGCGAGCCCGAGGGAAGGAAGGCCAGCCGGCTGGCGCCGCGCCTCCGCGGGACGCTCCCTTCCTGCTCCGCGGCGCTCGCCCTCCCGGTGTCGCGAGGCGGCGCGGTGGCAGCGGGTGCTGGGCCGCTGACGCGGCCTGCCCTCCCGAATGCGGCTAGGCAGTCCCCGCAGGCGCGGCCAGGCGGCAGGTGGCAGGCACGGGAGGGCGGGGACGGAGCCGCGGCGCCGCGCGAGCGCCCCAGACTGTTGTTGGGAGGAGGGTCGGGGTCCCGGGCAAGCCGGAAGGCGCGAGGCGGAAGTGCGTCACCCGCGGCACTGCCTGTCGCCTGGGTCAGCCCCGCCCTCAAGGCCTGCTGGCCGACCGAGAGGCCCTCGGGGCACCCGGTCCCTCCCGTGGCGCGACCGCTGGCGTGGCCAGCGTTAGTGTACCCCGCCTCCAGCACACCCCGCGAGAGCGTAGGAAGTGCTTCGTCTCAGGAGCTGGCTCGTCTCAGAGTTAATAGTACATCTTTCCTGATGCTGAGTCAAACTTAGGCTCTAATTTTCCTGGGTGTCAGCTGACTGCAAAACACTGACACGCGTCCTGGAGGGAGCTCGGGCTGAGCCAAGGCTTGGGAGCCGATGAGTAAGTGAGCTGGGAGTGTAAAGCCAGGCATGTGGAAGAATATGGCTGTCTCTCAAGCCTCGGTCTGCCCCGGTTCCTTTAATTCTCACAAAAAAAAAATGTGTCAAGTTCTTCAACTGAGTTCAGTACCGTGGGGCATGAAGGTGTTCATTGCCTGACTTGCAGTTTACCCTTGGCAATGCAAGGGTGAGTCCACTGTTGCTCCCTGCCCCGTTCATTTTTGGCACTGGTTTAAGGAGCCATACAGTATAAAGTTTTCTTTATGTACGTTTTCTTAGCTTCCTCCAAGTGGAGGGAGGGGTTTTCAGGAGCTGGTCCCTTTTTTTGCCCTTCAGGAGAGACTTCAAGCTACCACTGGATTGGCAACCAAGGGAAAATTCTTCTCTGTAATTAAAAGGGCAGAATCCCCTAAAGCAGTGGTTCTCAACCTGTGGGTCATGACCCTTTCTTAGTCACTGCTTATCAGATATTTACATTGTGATTCGTAACAGAAGCAAAATTACAGTTAATGAAGTAGCAACAATAATTGTGTAGTTGCGGATCACAACATGAGGAACTGTATTAAAGGGTAGCAGCATTAGGAAGGTTGAGAAAGCCTACCTAACACCTTCCCTCCCTATACAACCTTGTATTTATGTTAGGATACCCTAGATGCTATAGGCTGCACTGTCTTAAATTCTGTTCTTCAGTAAGACTGAAGTCCTCCATGTCTAGTCACTGTGACCATACCACCTAGACTCAAGATGTTCCATAAGACCATTCTTTACCGAAGTCACTCCTGTGAAACTTAATTCTAGACAAACCCCTTTTCCAGGCTTCCTGAAAGCTAGTGGCTATTTGATTTTGAACAGCTTATCTGTTCGACTTACATGAAGCAACAAAGAAGGAGGAGAAGAGAAAAAGGTCAAATAAAGGAGGCTAGGTCTTTATGACACTATGATCTGTCTTCACAAGGTTGTCTCATATCAGAATCCTGTTTAACCCAGGAACTCCCTATAACCCCCACCAACCAGTCCTGTAGCTCCTTTCATGTGACTCAAGCTTCCAAGAATCCTTTACAGCTGATGTAACCTTCTCATGAAGCACTATAAAATGTACGTTAGCCACAAAATGTTCATAATTATTAAGACATTTTGGTATTTCACAATGGTAAGTAGAGTCCACCGAAGATTTACTGGCAGAGACAAAAAACATTAAAACAAAATGATCAAGAAATTAAAATATCTGGGGTGATTTTAAACCTTATAACCTCTTGTATTAAAAGGGGTTCCTAAAAATAATTTTACTCCTGTTGAACTGGGGCACATTATGCAAATATTCCATTTTATTAAAACATGTAGCTATAGAAGGCAGGAGTGGGTGGGTGAGTGAGTGAAAAAAAAAAAAAAAAAAAACCCTCATAGAAGCCGGGGAGCGGGGAGGAATAGAATGATATTGGAAATGGCGGTCTCCGAAATATTGGTACTATTTGGCTTTGAACTTGGGATAACTAAATAGTAACCGTTGGTGGATCGTGCCTTGAAAGACACTGGCATGCTTGCTGAAATCTCTCTACAAGTTGCAGATAAAATTTGAAAATGCCATTGCACTGAGCATGGGGTCCCCAATGGAGAAAGGACTGAAGGAGCTGAAGAGGTTTTCAACCACATAGGAAGAATGACAATATCAACCAACCAGAGCTCCCAGGGACTAAACCACCAACCAAGGAGTACACATGACTCCAGCTGCATGTGTAGCAGAGGATGGCCTTGTCAGGCATCAATAGGAGGAGAGGTCCTTGGTCCTATAAAGGCTCAATAGATGCCCCAGTGTAGGGGAATGAAGGGTGGGGAGGCAGGAGTGGGTGGGTGAGTGAGTGAAAAAAAAAACCCTCATAGAAGCCAGGGAGCGGGGAGGAATAGGAGGTTCTGGGAAACCAGGTAAGGGGATAACACTTGAAATGTAAATAAATTTAAAAAAATAAATAAATAGAAAAAATTGAAAATGCAACAGAACAATTGTATGTGTCACTTACAATTTGTTACTAAAGACATTCTAAGAAAAACACTTGCTTTTCAGTTATTTGAATTTTTTTGGTGGGTTTTGCTTTATTATTGTCCCCATTGCTCTCTTAAAGAGTACAGTGGCAACAGATAATGAAAACTTTGTGATTGTTGATGAATTTTCTTCAGCAATATTAAGTTTTCTGAGCACTTAAGTTAGTGATTCAGGTTGATTTCTGTCCATGAGGTGGTGCTCGTTTAGAAAAAAAAAGTACAAGAAAATTATTTTTAACAAGAAGGTAATTTCCAGTATTTGTGGAATTTGCTTACTTCTGGTTCTTTTTTAATCAGCAAGGGGAAAGGCAGCAGGGAAAAAAGTGTATACTGGCTCATTCTGTGAGATTCTAGCTGCTTCTAAAAATTCAAAATCTACCTTCTAGGAATCTAAAATACTTGCAGGATGTTGTTGGTATATGCTTGTTAGCTGATCGTTTGGCTAGTTGGTTGGTTGATACATTTGTTACCATCTTGGGACAAAAGGCTCTGTCAAGTATTTTGCAGTTGCAGATTTGAAAAGTGATACTGGCTTTCTGGCTTCTGATTCTTCTATTTTTCTTTCATTACCTTTAACATTTTTTTTATGATGCCATGCCACAAAATATGTAATCAATTGTAGTGCAATTTTCAAAAAACTGAACACCTGTAGTACTGAAAACCTATGAAAATTAGCTCATTTCAGCACTATTTTTAAAAACCTTAATTGGTCTCAGATGTTTAATTATAAATCATCTTATAGAAAATGGAAAAGACCTATCCCAGTGGTACATACTTATAGTCTCAGCTATAAAGCTGAGACTGAAACAGGAGGATCAGTAGATCTCAAGAGTCGAGGACCAGCCTGGACAACTTAACAAGATACCATCTGTGGTAGTTTGAATATGTTTGGCCCAGAGAGTTGGCAATATTAGGTGTGGCCTTCTTGGAGTAGGTTAACTTTGTTGGAAAACTGTATCATCATGTGGGCGGGCTTTTAGGCCCTCCCCCTCGCTGCCTGGAGACAGTCTGCTCCTGGCTTCCTTTCGATTAAGATATAGATAGAACTCTCAGCTCCTCCAGAATCATGTCTATCTGAATATCGCCATGCTTCCTGCCTTGATGATAATGGACTGAACCTCTGAACCTGTAAGCCAGCCCCTATTAAGTACTGTCTTTTATAAAAAATGCCTTGCTCATGTTGTCTTTTCA
>NW_022196906.1:19279588-19285934 GCF_008632895.1 Mastomys coucha
CAGAAACATGTTAGAAGCAGCTAGATAAACATGTGAGAAGCCTTTCAAATACCACAGTCAATCTTCCCATATTTCTGAAGAGTTAGAAAACATTTGCAGAGAAAGAAGAATCCTAGCATGGCCAGTTATATAAACATCCACAGCTGTTGAAAATCAGTTAAAGTCTGCAGTTTTAGCATTCATTGTTAGTCCTATATTTTTCTCCTTTCATTAACCCAAAATATGTTTATTCTTTTTATCAGTGCTACATATTTAATACAGGGTCTCGTGCATGCTGGGCAAGCATTCTGCAACTGAACTACATCCTCAGAACAAAAATACCTTTATTTTTAAATTCTTTTCACATTTATTTATGATGTGGGAAGCAGGGGGTACAGATTCCATTCTCAGAGATTATTATCTATAAGCATGTACTAATTATAAAACAAAATACTTCCAAACACTGTGGGTTAGAATTGGGGAGCTATTTGTGGTTCTGGTTTGAGGCTCGTAATGGGATTGCATCAAGCTTTCAGCTAACCCTCAGTCATGGGTAAACTCAGCAAGTGATGGAGGACCTAATTTGCAAGTACCTGACTCATGGCTAGTAAGTTGGAACTGATTATTGGTTGATGTCTAAGTTCTCTGGTCAGCCCCTTTACAGGACTGATTGAGTGTCCCAGACATGCAACTGGGTCTACCCAGAAGATGATGCCCAAGGGACCACTACAGAAGCCATAATGCCTGTTTATGACAACCCTGGAAATCCTTTCGTCACCTCTGTTGGGCTGTGCTGGTCACATTAACTAACCCCGAGAAGATGTGGGAAGAGGAGTATAGACATGAGAACCAGGAAGTAGAGCACGTTGGTCTTTTTCCAGGCAAGCTATCACAATATACTTTTCTATGGCACAGCAGATGACGACAGGTCTTCTTCCCCTTCTGTGTGCGACTGTCCAGGAGCACAGCCCAGGAGCTCACAACTGCTTGTCCTTCTGCCGATAGGCTTTCAGAGCTCTCACTGATTTTTCTAGTCCTTCCTTTAGAACTACCAACCGTTTCTCCAATGTGTGTTGTCTTCATTGCTGAAAAGCAACATTCAAGTAAAATTAAGACTATGACATTAAATTTAAATAACCTGAAGAAGAATTATCAGCCTAACCAACAGCAAGGGGGTAGTTGTTAATCTATGTCTGGAGATAGGCATGCAGGATGCATAAACCTCTGAGTTGTCTACAAGTCTGTATTTGTGTGAATATATATCCATTTATCTACAGGGGGAGTCCCCAGCTCATTTGCATTGCTTTTCAGAGGCCCAGTGAAATATAGTTCTCATTATAGGATTTTTCTCCATTAAAAGAAATAGATAGTTAACTTATTACTATAAAATTCCAAATCTACCCTCCTTTGCTTGGTTTAAAAAATAGTCAAATCATGTCACTTTTGCTAGCTAACATGAACTTAAGCTGTCAATAGAGGGCACTGGAGAGACAGCAGAGGAGAAGCTCTCTACTCGGTAGTATATTTTGTTTCTTTTTCCTTTTTTTTAGAATTATTTATATGTCTATATATGTGTTCTCTTTACATTTATGTTGTGCATGGTGTATGTCACATAGGCATCTGAAGAATTCAGAAGATGGATCCACTGGAACTAGAGTTTTAGGTAATTGTGAGCCACCATGTGGGTACTAGGAATCAAACCTGAGCCTTCTACAAGAGACTTTTAACCCTTGAGAAGTCTCTCCCATCCCAGTAGTATGTTTCTTTTAGACAGACTCTTTCAGTGCATGAAATCTGCAACCTTCTCAGCACCATGCTCTACCAATAGCAGTGACCAATTATATATCACACCCTCTCACACTATCTATCCCCAGAGGCAAACCTACAGACAACTCCATTGTCATCTTCATTGGACCCCTTTACCTGGCTTCCTAGTGGAACGCTATAAGTGCGCCTCCATGAACAGCAGCCCCTCTCTATAATTAAGTGGCTTTGCATGGTTGTAGAACCTCTGACATCTAGTGAGCCACACTCACTGGAGTTCTATGTAACTGAGTCATAGCTGTGAGGGGAGTGACTGCTCCCTATTTGTATTATTCCTCTATTCTTTAGGATTTTGTTTGTTCCTCTCTAATTATTCTCTTGCTACTCTATGTCCTGTGACAAGTGGCAATTCTTTAAATTGAACCCTTGTGTTCAAAATATTGTATAATTTGTCCTTTTATTCAGCCTGGGCTAATACAGAATTTAGTTTTCAGGGCTGGTCATATCCTTTCACTGAGCCTTATCCCAGTCAGATGTAGAATTGGAGATCTGTGGTATAGGCATATTACAATTAGAGTTTCTTCTGAGTGTGATGGAGAGATGATGAAGCAGGTAGTCTCATGGCTGGCTGATAAACTTGACCACTTCAGCCATTATGATGACTGTAAGATGGCATGAGATAGACTCTTGTGCTCTTGAGCAGCTCCAGAAAGAAAGTAAGTTCCAGCACTAACCACAGTCAGAGACCAGAATACTTCTATTACAACTAAAAAGGAATGTCTGAGTTCTTGCAAAGACAGAGTGAGTGGTGCTATTGAAAACCTAAAACAGATTTTACTTTCAGTTTGTATATGGTTTGCTATGTTGCCTGAGCTGCTCTCGAACCCTTGAATTCGAGAAATACTCCTACAGTGGCCTCCACAGTACCAGGAGTAAATGCTACCATGCCTAATTTCAAAGTTTTATGAGTTGCTGGCTTACTAGTTAGGTGCACACTTATATCTAATTTTGGGTATGAAAATTAGGCCTTGACTATTAAAGGAGAGACATCTGCTTAGAGCCATGTAAAACTATCAGTCTTGAAACTCCAAGTCACTCTAATCCTCTAAGATTTTTCTGCTAGCAAAAGTGGCTTTCCCACTGACTAAACTCAAACTGAGCAGTAGCCCACATTTAAAACAGCTTTCCTAGCATAACAAGGCTAAGGGAAATAGTGTTGAGCTGTATGTATCTCAGCTGCAGGCTCAAGGAACTTCCTTCTACAAGAACAAGGAGGGATTAGTGGGAGTACCCACCCCTTGGGAAAGCTCTGAAGTTGCTCTCCTCTCTAGGCTAGGTAAGCTAAAGGGCTGCCATTGAGATGAACCTCCTGATTAGAGCTGAAGTTGGGAAGCAAAACTGCTAAAAGATGAAGATCTCAAAAGCAAAGGAAAGGATCTCTTTTACCATATAAAGTATGAACTTTGAATGAGATAAGTGTTTGGGCTCTAACAGTGTCAGTATTTACGCCAGTCAGTGTTACAAAGAATGTAAGGAAAAACACAGTCCACTTCCTTTCCAGGAGTTTATAGTCTGCTAGGAGAAAATGAGGCAAGGACCCAGTGACTATAAAAACAAAATAGAGTGAGGGAGGTGCCCCCAGGCTCTTCTGCATTGTCAGCCAAGAGTTGAATAAAGTGAGGAAAAGCATGTGATCTGATAGATATATTAATATATATATTAAAGTGATCTGGAGTCATTTTCAAAATGCAAACAAGAGTTTGGCATAGTTTTCCCTCTGCAAGTTCTTTTCCACAATTTCTCCCAAGTTTTTAGTTAGCATCTATCCAGTGTCTTTCTTCCAACTCAGATGAGACTCCGTTTGGCCTGTCAGGAAATAGACCTAGGAACTAGGCTAGGCCTACACTACGAGGTGTCTGTTTCATACCTGTTAGTTCCTGCTTTTCTGCTGGGTCATTTTCTTTTTCTTTTGTAGAAGCAGGATCTTACTGTGTAGCTTTGGCTGGCATGCAAACTCATTCTCAGGCCTGAGTCAGCAGCAGCCCCACTGGCATTCTGGAGGACAGCCTCATCCTTTTCTTCACTTGCTCTGAGACTGCCTCCCATTTTACTTGTAATATCTACTGCAGTTTTTTTTTTTTTTTATGTTGGTGTTGCTTCCCTAACTAAATGATTTTAAAATCTGGTGGCACATCAGGCATGATGCTACAGGCCTCTGAGTACTCAAGAAGCGGAGGCAGAAGACTTTCCAAAAGTTCAAAGGCAGCCTGGTATATATCCTGAGTTCTAGGCCATCCAAGGGTTACATAGCAAGACACTGTCTCAAAACAAAATCAAATTGCAAGGCCAGATGTGGAATCAGGAAAATATTGATTAGTGTGACTGACAGAAGTGAAGCTAGGGAAATGACAGGTCAAGCACTACAAGTACTGTATGCTACAAGTACTGTATGTGATAAGCCTTTTCCATTTATTCATTCAGATCATTTAGTAATCCAGACATGTACTTTATGCTTTTTTACCTCATCTTGAAAACATTTCTAAAACTATACAAACCACTTTTTAAATATTTACATAACTAGTCCAGAGAAAATGCCAAAATTTTCAGAGAACAATCTCAGCTGAGTTGACATAATTCACTTTCTTGGTCTCTTTTTATGTCACCTTTCATGACTCCCTAGGATTTGTAAACTACAAACCCTCTGAAAATTCAAGTTAGTGAAAACTCATTGAATTCCAGGCATTAGAAGATGCTGGGCCGGCTTCATGTGCATTGCTTTTGCAATATTAAAAAATGCGGGAGTTTATCCCCAAAGAGATTATGTTTCACAACTTGGACATCCAATGGAAAAAAGCTCAGTTCTGTTCCAGAAATGAAAAACCAAAATCATGGTAAAATGAAGACAAACACATTATGGAACCACTCTTCCAAATGTGGAGTGTACTGGGTATTATTACAGGATAATCTCTTTGAAAACCTTCCTGATAAACCCCGAATGCCATGTTCAAATTCACCCTTGCTACATCCTGAGAGGCATATATACTTCCATATAGAACAGAATTTTGTACTAACTGAATGATAGCTCACTGATATGTCTGTACCATACTAAGCTTTGGTTAAGTGTTGTATTCTTTTTGCATGATAGTAATATTGTTAATTAAATAATACTTCTCTTACATGGACTAGAAAAATGAGTATTTCACTTAGGACTGACTGCATAGTAATTAATAGAACACTTGCTATATTAAAAAAAAAAAAAAAAAAAAAAAAAACCTTGTGGTACTTTGAATACAAATGCCCCTGTAGGCCTATAGGGAGTAGCACTATTAGGAAGTGGCCTTATTGGAGGAAGTGTGTCACTAGGGCCAGGCTTTGAGGTCTTAGATGCTTAAGCCACACCCAGCGTGGCATTCTCATCCTGCTGTCTGCAGATCCTGATGTAGAACTCTCAGCTCTTTCTCCAACACCATGTCTGCCTGCATGCTACCATGCTTCCTGCCATGATGATAATGGACTAAATCTTTGAATGCTAAGACAGACTCAATTAAATGTTTTCCTTTATAAGCGTTTTCTTGGTCATGATATTGCTTTACAACAATAGAAATCCTAACTAAGACAAGACTTACAATTTTATGTTGATCATTTCTTTCTATTTTACATCATTCTGGCTACAATCATTTAGAGCTTTTGCACAATCACTTCATGCCCTCTATCCTATGTGATGATAGACATTACTGTGGTAACATCTTGGCCATGTTGAGATTAGAATACAGAGTTAAGGGGAAGGACCACAAAATTGCCACATGGACAAAGTTCCAATGTATGGTGTAACATGTTGCTCTTTAGACACTGGCTAGGAGTCTCAGGCATCTGAAAACAGTATCCTGATTAACAAGGAAAGATAGCCACAAGATTCAGCATTCTACCCAATTTCTATCTCTCATGCATGTTTTCAATTAAGGTTGGCCTTAACAAGGCCATCTTACTGGATCTCCCCTGGCAAACAGAACTTTAATCTGGAACAGTTATTTTACATATGTCACGAAACATTTGTGCCTATGAAAGTCATCCTTTACCACAGCCATTTTTCATTCTTTTCTACAACAAATGGCAGCTCAATAATATTCAAGAAAGTGGAAATCTTGAGTGCCTTCTTATAAACCACATACATTTATAAGGATGGTAAAGAACCTATAGCATTATGTCAGTTTACAGAAAGTCACAGCCAGTTCACATGTGATGATATTCTCTGATCTGTACCATTTCTAAACTATTTCTCCAAGTCATTGGAAAAATCCCTTTACAGAGGCAGAAAGGTGGCTCAGCTGTTAAGAACTCTTAACATTAAGCCACTCTTCCAGAGGACCAGAACCTATATTGGTGGTACACAACAGCCTGTAACTCTATATCTGAAAGTGATCTGACACCCTCTTCTGGCCTCCATGGGCACCCACACACACATGGCTTGCATACATGTGGACACACCTACATACATATAAACCTTTAAATTTTTTCTGTTAGAAATTTTCATTCTGGAAGCCACAACATACCCCAACTTATGGGACACAATGAAAGCAGTACTAAGAGGTAAACTCATAGCTTT
>NW_022196906.1:19289512-19291498 GCF_008632895.1 Mastomys coucha
TGAAAAAAAAAAAAGAAAAAAAAAAAGAAATCTTCATTTTGGAGTCAGGCATTGGTGGCACATGCCTTTAATCCTAGCACTTGGGAGGCAGAGACAGGAGGATTTTTAAGTTCAAGGCCAACCTGGTCTATAGAGTGAGTTTCAGGACAGCCAGGACTATACAGAGAAACCCTGTCTCAAAAAACAAAAACAACAACAAAAAAACCTTCATTCTGGAGGTACAGTCTCTAGTTTACTAATCAACAGAAGTCATCTTTAAGTGTTTTTATATCGGCTGATTTTCTTTGATTTAAAGACCTGTAACTATAAAATTTTTAATCTAATATTTAATCTCATCAATCTAAGGTAGCAACTCTTACTTCTTCATGTCTTCTTAGCTGGCATAATATGCAATTATAAGTAATTCATGTACATAGAGAGTTTGTTTGTTTGTTTGTTTGTTTGTTTTGAGACAGGGTTTCTCTGTGTAGTCCTGGCTGTCCTGGAACTCACTCTGTAGACCAGGCTGGCCTTGAACTCAGAAATCCACCTGCCTCTGCCTCCTAAGTGATGGGATTAAAGGCATACACTACCACTGCCTAGCTGTACATAGAGAGTTTTAAAGTAATAATTGTCCATGCAGAATTTTAGAAGTTTCTTTTTTAACCTAAAAGTATTATTTGTAGAGTAGAGAGAGATGGCTTAGTGATAAAGAGCACTTGCTGCTCTTGTAGATAACCTAGATTCAGTTTTCAGCACCCATATTAGGTGTAACTGCAGCTCTAAGCTATCTGCACCCTCTTTTGATCTCCATGTGCACTGTCAAAACTCATATGTATGAAAAAATTTAAAGTATATTTGTAAATTCTTACATAGATGCACACATATATATGCCAGAGTTCTACAGTTTACATAGTTTGGAAATTAGTATCTTTTACCAATAAAAGAACTTCTTTCTGACACTAGGACACATTTTCTATTAAGTCCTCACCAGGCTCAGTGTCAGTCTGATCCTAGGAAATGAGCAGTTCAGGAGAAGCTGAGAGGCTGATTAAATAGTGTGAGCTAGATCGCATTCCAGTACTGAGATACAGATGCTGTCATTAGGTTTGACCCACTTGCCTCAGCCTTTCTGGGCTAGTGAATCTTCCATAACAGGTCAGTATATGCCAAGAGATGCCTCCTCTTGTGCTAAATATCATAATGTTGCACAGTAAGCTGGATTATATTACAAGTACATTGTAGGAATAAAGATACAATTTTAGATGTCAATGTGACATTTGATAAAATTTGATCTACTTTTTTACTACAGAGCACAATAAACCATTCTAACCATATTTTTGGCTACTTTATTAGGTTCTTTTACCTACCAACCTTCTCCACCCCAATCCCTGCTGACCCCCAACACTAGGTAAGAGGAAAAGAAGGTTGGGGGAAGTGTGGCATCAATCTTATTAGATGACTTCCTGATGGTTTAGGGGTATCAAATTCCTTGGGGCAAATTCAATCTTTGTCATCAGGATATCCAATTTATCCTTCTCTTCTCATTGCTCACAGTCACTTGACTAGCCATAACAATAGCAACCAGCAGCAGCCTCCTCACCCTCTTGGGGCTCTGGCAACTATCTTCCACTGGCAAAATCATGCCCTTGCCAGAGCACAAGACAAGTCATAGTCTGCTGCTTTGGACAGTCTGAAGCAGCCTTAAACCCCACACCTGGGATTAAAACAAAAACATTCATAGAACATCTCTGGATTTTTAAGGAAACCAAAATTCTCATTATAAACAATAGTTACCTTGTGTTTATATAAACAGGATGCCTGATATAGTCATTACAGGAATACAAATGAATACTTTGCTTTTGAACAGTAATTTGATAATGCAGCTCAAACCCTCAAAAGAAGACTATAATCCAGGAAGGGTGATTGTGTCATGATGCTCCATTTCACAACCACTGTGTACATATAGTTTTTAAATTGCTTTTGCTTTTATTGTTTTTTTTTTTT
>NW_022196906.1:19292210-19292941 GCF_008632895.1 Mastomys coucha
TCAGCTCCATTGGTCCTTTCTCTAACTCCTCCACTGGGGACCCTGTACTCAGTTCAATGGATGGCTGTAAGCCTCTACATCTGTATTAGTGAGGTACTTTCAGAGCCTCTCAGGAGATAGCTATATTTAGGCTGGCTTGCCCTTCCTTCAGTCTCTGCTCCATAGTTAATCTCTGAAACTCCTTCAATGGGTATTTGGTTCCCCCTTTTAAGAAGGAATGAAATGTCCACCTTTTGGTCTTCCTTCTTGAGTTCCTTGTGGTTTGTGGGTTGTTCTTCCTGTATTCCAAACTTCTGGGCTAATAACCACTTATCAGAGAGTGCATACCATGTTTGTTCTTTTGGGATTGGGTTACCTCACTCAGGATGATATTCTTCAGATCCATCCATTTCCCTAAGAATCTCATAAATTTATTGTTTTTAATAGCTGAGTAGTACTCCAATATGTAGATGTACCATTATTTCTATATCCACTCCTCTGTTGAGGGTCATCTGGGTTGTTTCCAGGTTCTGGCTGCTATAAATAAGGCTGCTATGAACATGGTGGAGCATGTGTCCTTCTTACATGTTGCAGTATCTTTTGGGTATATGCCCAGGAGTGGTATAGCTGGGTCCTCCAGTAGAACTATGAGCCATTTCCGGAGGAACCACCAAACTAACTTAGAAAGTGGTTGTACCAGTTTGCAATCCCACCAGCAATGAAGTAATGTTCCTCTTTCTCCACAACCTCTC
>NW_022196906.1:19297667-19353536 GCF_008632895.1 Mastomys coucha
TTTGAAGGGCTGGATTTGTGGAAATATATTGTGTGAATTTAGTTTTATCATGGAATACTTTGGTTTCTTCATCTATGTTGACTGAGAGTTTTGCTGGGTATAGTAGTTTAGGCTGGCATTTGTGTTCTCTTAGGGTCTGTATGACATCTGTCCAGGATCTTCTAGCTTTCATAGTCTCTGGTGAGAAGTCTGGTGTAATTTTGATAGGCCTATCTTTATATGTTACTTGACCTTTTCCCCTTACTGCTTTTAGTATTCTTTCTTTGTTTTGTGCATTTGGTGTTTTGACTAGGTGGAAGTTCTTTTCTGGTCCAGTCAATTTGGGGTTCTATAGGCTTCTTGTATGATCATGGGCATCTCTTTTTTTAGGTTAGGGAAGTTTTCTTCTATAATTTTGTTGAAGATATTTACTGGCCCTTTAAGTTGGAGGTCTTCACTCTCTTCTATACCTATTATCCTTAGATTTGGTCTTCTCATTGTGTCCTGGATTTCCTGGATGTTTTGGATTAGGGTCTTTTTGCTTTTTGCATTTTCTTTGACTGTTCTCTCAATGTTGTCTATGTTATCTTCTGCCCCTGAGATTCTCTCTTCTCTCTTGTATTCTGTTAGTGATGCTTGCATCTATGTTTCCTGACTTCTTTCCTAAGATTTCTAATTCCAGAGTTGTCTCTTTTTGTGATTTCTTTATTGTTTCGACTTCCATTTTTAGGTCCTGGATGGTTTTATTCAATTCCTTTACCTGTTTGTTTGTGTTTTCCTGCAATTCCTTAAGGCATTTTTGAGTTTGCTCTTCAAGTGCTTCTACTTGTTTACTTGTGATCTCCTGTAATTTTTGGGGGGAATTTTTTTGTTTCCTCTTTAAGGGCTTGTACCTTTACCTGTATTCTCCTGTATTTCTTTAAGGAAGTTATTCATGTCCTTCTTAAGTTCCTCTATCAGCATTGTGAGATATGATTTTAGATCCAATTCTTGCTTTTCTGGTGTTTTGGGATATCCAGGACTTGCTGCAGTGGGAGTACTAGGTTCTGATGAAGCCAAGTAGTCTTGGTTTCTATTGGTAGGATTCTTGCGTTTGCCTTTCGCCATCTCTTGACTTTTGGTGTTAGATGTTCTTAGAGTCTCTGACTAGAGCTTGTCCTGTCCCTGCTGCCCTGCAAGTCCCCTGAGACTCATGGGGCCTGTGCCTCCTGGCTGGCTGCTCCCTTCTTAGAAACTCACCAGAGAGAAAATAGTGGCTCTCACCTGAGTCTCTGGGTTAAGGTGCTCCCTGGAGGTAGGCCCTCCACTTGCAGGGAAGGGGCAGAGAAGCTGTTTTTTCTTTTTGAGAGATGCTGTCACTCTAAAGCTCAGACTGGTGTGTAACTCATGGTGATATTCCTGCCTCAGCCTTTCCACTGATGAAATTACAGGGATAAGTCATCACACTCAGCTTGTATATTACTGTAAGTATGTAGAGCTGGGGCAATAGCTTAGTAACAGTGCTTTCCTCACATGTACAAAGCTCTGCTTTCACCTCTGCACATGTGTATTGTACTTTGACTATCATATTTCATAATTTTGAAACTTTTAAATGTGTATGTACTATTCACTTTAAATAATTCTGAAAGTATGAAAGGAGTGTGAACAATGACTTAATTTAGAATACTGGTTACAATGGCAGTATTTGACTACTCTAACTCCAATCACTTGAGGGGCTGAGGCAGAGATAGCATAAGTTCAAGGCCAGTATATGCTGTATAGTAAGATTTTTGTTTCTAAATAAAAGAAAAAAGAAGAAAGTACTTAAAATGTAGCAGTGAGGGTGTTTGCTTAATCTACAGGACGCCCTGGGTTCTATCCCAAATACCAAACAAAGCTTTGGTTAAATAAAGCATCATTTATCAATACAGAGAAAAATTACACATAGGTTTTACTTATGTGTAGACAAATGTATACTAAGAGCTTGTTCATAATGTAAGGAGAAAAACACCTCAAAAACTGTTTTCAATTCATATTATAACCAAATACTGTATAAACTTAAGAAGGTAGAAAGGTTTAATTTGGCTCATACTTGAGTCTATGGCTATTGCTCATTGCGTTGGGCTTGTGGTGGTATGGCACATCATGGTGAACCCATGTGCAGAGGAAAGCCCATTCACTTCATTACCAGGATGTAAAAGGGAAAGAAGCATAGAGCTGCATTGTCCTGCATCCATGTCAGGACATGCTGCTGCTTACTCTAATGCCCTCAGCGGGGGCCTCTTCCAGAAACTGGGACAAGCCTAGCAAACATAGGCCACTGGGAAACATGATTCGACCTCTAGTATTTGTTAAATAAGGCAATAAAGTCCTCTTGTCCTAGAAAATCATTGCTGTATGAGGAAATGCATGTAGATACATATGTGTGTGTATGTATGTGTGTGTGTGTGTGTGTGTGTACATATACATGTATGTCTGTGTTAAAGTAGGAAAGAGTAGAAATATTGCTTCTTTTTTCAATGTTTTCTCATTTTTCTAAGTCAACTTATGTAACTTTTGTTATGATAAAAACTATTGTATAATGAGCAAATTTATTTCTTCACTAAGCAGCAGGGTTTTTTTAGTATGTATGGGATCATGTGTTGGGGTCAGAGGACAACCCTCATAACTTCTCATTCCATTGTGAGATTTGGAGCTTGCACATCAAGAGCCTTGACCACTGAGCCATCTCACTTGCCCTCTTTTTCTCAGTAAAATGTACTGTGGGGAAATGGTTCTAATGCTTTGTTTTAATTCGGCTCCCAAAAGCCTTGCTTCTAAATGCTGAGGGTCCCTGCCCCCAAACTGGCTTTGATTGGTAATAAAGAATTGACATACAGCCAATAGCTGGGCAGGGAGATGGAGGCAGGACTTTTAGACTGCATTTGTAGGGACTGAGAGAGGAGAGGAAGAGAATTGCCATGAAGGGGATCAAGGAGAGTAGATTTAAAGGCCTGCCCACATGTAAGAATCCAGGAAAATGGCCCTAGGTCTACTGCCCCAATTGTGTCTGGGGGTAGCAGAGAAGAAATACAGATTTTCAAAGATGTTAACTCATGAATACTGGAGCGGAGTGTGTGCTAGCCGCAGGGAAGTTTCCAAGTCCAGTCAAGGCCTATTAAAATTAGCTGGGGTGTGTGTGTGTGTGTGTGTGTGTGTGTGTGTGTGCGTGCGTGTGTGTGTGTGTCTTCATTTTGTGAATCCAAAGCTCTTGGACGGGTGCACAGGAATCATGCACACCCCACCAGGAGCCTAAAGCTGATTAAACATTTACCACTACAATGTACTTTACAAATAAATAAATGTATTTTATAAAACCAAGTTTTTTCACAGTCTTTACATTTTGATATATTAATACAGTTTATATGTGGACAATTTCAGTGGAGTTTACAGAGGAATTTTCAACTTTTAAGTATTTTGTGTCTATATACACATATATATGTATATATATACATATATATGTATATATATACACATATATACATATATACACACACACATACACACACACACATATATATATATGGGAGTATGTTTGCATGCTTATGTGTATGCAGGTACATGTGTACATGTGTGTATACATGCAGGTGGATCCCAGAGGTCAACTTGGGGAATCATTTCTCAGGTCCATTCACCTTGGACAGATTTTTTTTTTTTAGTTTAGTTTTTAAAGATTAATATCTATGAGTGTTTTACCTGTATGTATGTATGAATATATATATGAATGTATGAATACATAATACATACACATACCATATGCATGCCTGTTATGTGGAGAAGATGTTGACTGAGTTCCCAGAAACTAGAGTCACTGTTGGTTTCAGCTATTATGTGGGTTCTGGGAACTGAACCTAGGTCTGGTCCTCTCCAAGAGCAAGAAGTGCTTTTGTGCACTGAGCTATCTCTGAAACCCCATGCATCTAATTTTATTAAAAACAGAGACTAGGATGTAAGGCTTGCCAGTTAGACTCGGCTGCCTCCCAGCACTGGGATTACCAGAGTTACTAACCCAATGGCTTCTTATGAGGGGTGAATGGATCAAGCCACCTTATGCAGTGTGACAACTGCTTTGCTACCTGAGCCCCCTCCTCCTTGACCTCTTAAATTTTATTTTAATTTCAAGCTCCAAATATTAATCTCTTTAAAGAATTCCTCCCTAAATTACAGTTAATAATAAAAAATGAAATAGTGAATCTATAATCATGTATAAAAATGTTTTTCCATTTTCAGGTCAAGCCTTAGTTTTTAAATGACATTAAAGGCATAGATTTATTATGTATTATGTCATTCTATTTCTTCATAGGTATATTTAATGTCTATTTTCATTTTTTCTTTTTTATTATTCTTTTTTACATGTCATACGATATCTTCTTTCCCAGTACCCCCTCCGAAAAAAAATAAAAAAAAAAAAACAACAAAAAAATCAAACCCCTGTTCCCTCACCTCTCCCCCTGCTCACTACCCTACCCCACCCTCTCCTGCTTACTGGACCTGGTATTCACCTACACTGGGGCATAGAACCTTCACAGGGTCAAGGGCCTCTCCTCCCACTGATGACCAACTTGACCATCCTCTACTATAAATATGCTGCTGGAGCCATGAATCCCACCATGTGTACTCTTTGGTTGGTGCTTTAGTCCCTGGGAGCTCTGAGGGTACTAGTTAGTTCATATTGTTGTTCTTCCTAAGGGGCTGCAAACCCCTTCAGCTCCTTGGGTCCTTTCTCTAGCTCCTTCATTAGGGACCCTATACTCAGTCCAATGGATGGCTGTGAGCCTCTTCTGTATTAGTCAGAGCCTTTCAGGAGACAGCTATATCAGGCTCTTGTGAGCCAGCACTTGCTGGCATCCATAATAGTGTTTGGATTTGATGGTTGAATATGGGAAGGATTGCCAGGTGGAGCAGTCTCTGGATTGTCCTTCCTTCAGTCTCTGCTCCATAGTTTCTGCAACTCCTTCCATGGGCATTTTGTTCTACCTTTTAAGAAGGAATGAAGTATCCACTCTTTGGTCTTCCTTCTTGAGTGTCTTGTGGTTTGTGGATTGTATCTTGAGTATTCCGAGCTTCTGGGCTAATATCCATTTATCAGAGAGTGCATACCCTGTGTGTTCTTTTGTGACTGGGTTACCTCACTCAGGATGATATTCTCCAGATCCATCCATTTCCCTAAGAATTTCATAAATTCACTGTTTTTAATAGCTGAGTAGTACTCCATTATGTAGATGTACCAAAATTTCTGTATGCACTCCTCTGTTGAGGGACATCTGGGTTGTTTCCAGTTTCTTGCTATGAACATGGTGGAGCATGTGTCCTTATTACATGTTGGAGCATCTTCTGGTTATATGCCCAGGAGTGGTATAACTGGGTCCTCTAGTAGTACTATGTCCAACTTCAGGAGGAACCCAACCACCAAACTGATTTCCAGAGTGATTGTACCAGCTTGCAATCCCACCAGCAATGAAAGAGTGTTCCTCTTTTTCCACAACCTCTTCAGCATCTGTGGTCACCTGAGTTTTTTATCCTAGCCATTCTGACTGGTGTGAGGTGGAATCTCAGAGTTGTTTTGATGTGCATTTCCCTGGTGACTAAAGGTGTTGAACATTTCTTTAGGTGCTTCTCAACCATTCAGTATTCCTCAGTTGAGAATTCTTTGTTTAGCTCTGTACCCCCTTTTTTAATAGGGTTATTTGGTTCTCTGGAGTCTAACTTCTTGAGTTCTTTGTGTACATTGGATATTAGCCCTCTATCAGATATAGGATTGGTAAAGATCTTTTCCCAATTTATTGGTTGCCATTTTGTCTTATTGACAGTGTCTTTTGCCTTACAGAAGATTTGCAATATTATGAGGTTCCATCTGTCAATTCTTGATCTTAGAGAGCATAAGCTATTGGTATTCTGTTCAGAAAAATTTCCCCTGTGACCATGTACTTGAGGCTCTTCCCTACTTTCTTTTCTATTAGTTTAAGTGTATCTGCTTTCATGTGGAGGTCCTTGATCCACTTGGACTTGAGCTTTGTACAAGGAGATAGGAATGGATAGATTTGCATTCTTCTACATGCTAACCGCCAGTTTACCAGCACCATTTGTTGAAAATGCTGTCATTTTTTCCACTGGATGGTTTTAGCTCCTTTGTCAAAGATCAAGTGACCATAGGTGTGTGGGTTCATTTCTGGGTCTTCAATTCTATTCCAGTGATCTATTTGCCTGTCACTGTACCAATACCATGCAGTTTTTATCACAATTGCTCTGTAGTACAGCTTAAGGTACGTGATGGTGATTCTACCAGAGGTTCCTTTATTGTTGAGAATAGTTTTCCCTATCTTAGGATTTTTGTTATTCTACATGAATTTGCAAATTGCTCTTTCTAAGTCTGTGAAGAATTGAGTTGGAATTCTGATGGGGATTGTATTGAATCGGTAGATTGCCTTCGATAAGATGGCCAGTTTTACTATATTAATCCTGCCAATCCATGAGCATGGGAGATCTTTCCATCTTCTGAGATCTTCAGTTTCCTTCTTCAGATACTTGAAGTTCTTGTCAAACAGATCTTTTACTTGCTTAGTTAGAGTTACACCGAGGTATTTTATATTATTTGTAACTATTGTGAAGGGTGCTGTTTCCCTAATTTCTTTTTCTGCCTATTTATCCTTTGTGTATAGGAAGGCCTCTGATTTGCTTGAGTTAATTTTATATCCAGCTACTTTGCTGAAGTTGTTTATCAGGTTTAGGAGCTCTCTGGTGGAATTTTTGGCTCACTTAAGTATACTATCATATCATCAACAAATAGTGATGATTTGACTTCTTCCTTTCCAATTCGTATCTCTTTGATCTCCTTTTGTTGCCTAATTGCTCTGGCTAGGACTTCAAGTACAATATTGAATAGGTCGGGGGAGAGTGGGCAGCCTTGTCTAGCCCCTGGTTTTGGTGGGATTGCTTCAAGTTTCTCTCCATTTAGTTTGATGTTGGCTACTGGTTTTCTGTATATTGCTTTTACTATGTTTAAGTATGGGACTTGAGTTCCTGATCTTTCCAAGACTTTTATCATGAAGGGATGTTGGATTTTATCAAATGCTTTCTCAGCATCTAGTGAGATGATCATATGGTTTTCTTCTTTGAGTTTGTTTATATAGTGAATTGTGTTGATGGATTTCTGTATATTGAACTATCCCTGCACCCCTGAGATGAAGCCTACTTGATCATGGTGGATGATCGTTTTGATGTGTTCTTGGATTCGGTTTGCAAGAATTTTATTGAGTATTTCTGCATCAATATTCATAAGGGAAATTGGTCTGAAGTTTTCTTTCTTTGTTAGGTCTTTGTGTGGTTTAGGTATAAGAGTAATTGTGGCTTCATAGAGCAAATTGGGTAGAGACCTTCTGTTTCTATTTTGTTGAATAGTTTGAAGAGTATTGGTATTAGGTCTTCTTTGAAGGTCTGATCAAACTCTGCACTAAACCTATCTGGTCCTGGGCTTTTTTTCCTTTGGAGACTATTAATGACTGTTTCTATTTCGTTAGCAGATATAGGACTGTTTAGATCATTGATCTGATCTTGATTTGACTTTGGTACCTGGTATCTGTCTTGAAAATTGTCCATTTCATCCATGTTTTCCAGTTTTGTTGAGTGTAGGCTTATGTAGAAGGATCTCATGATTTTTTTTTGGATTTCCTCGGTGTCTGTTGTTATGTCTCCCTTTTCATTTCTTGTTAATTAGGATACTGTCTCTGTGCCCTCTAGTTAGTCTGGCTTAGAGTTTATCTATTTTGTTTATTTTCTCAAAGAACCAGCTCCTGGTTTGGTTGACTCTTTGTATAGTTCTCTTTGTTTCTATTTGGTTGATTTCAGCCCTGAGTTTGATTATTTCCTGCCTTCTACTCCTCTTCGGTGAATTTGCTTCTTTTTGTTCTAGAGCTTTCAGATGTGCTGTCAAATTGCTGGTGTATGCTCTCTCCAGTTTCTTTTTGGAGGCACTTAAATCTATGAGTTTTCCTCTTAGGACTGTTTTCATTGTGTCCCATAAGTTTGGGTATGTTGTGGCTTCATTTTCATTAAAATCTAGAAAGTCTTTAATTTGTTAAGCTTCCATGTGTATGTGGGCATTCTATTGTTTATGTTGTTATTGGAAGCAGCCTTAGTCCATGGTGATCTGATAGGATGCAAGGAATTATTTCAATCTTCTTGTATCTGTTGAGAGCTGATTTGTGGCTAATTATATGGTCAATTTTGGAGAAGGTACCATGAGGTGCTGAGAAGAAGGTATATCCTTTTGTTTTAGGATAAAAAATTCTATAGATAATTATTAAATCCATCTGTTACATAACTTCTGTTAGTCTCACTGTGTCTTTGTTTAGTTTCTGTTTCCATGATCTGTCCATTACAGAGAGTGGGGTGTTGAAATCTCCCACTATTATTATGTGCTGTGCAATGTGTGCTTTTAGCTTTAGTAAAGTTTCTTTTATGAATGTAGATGCCCTTCCATTTGGAGCATAGAGGTTCAGAATTGAGAGTTCATCTTGGTAGATCATACCTTTGATGAGTATGAAGTGTCTTTCCTTATTTTTTGATCACTTTAGGATGGAAGTAAATTTTATTTGATATTAGAATGGCTATTCCAGCTTTTTTCTTGGGACCATTGGCTTGGAAAATCATTTTCCAGCCTTTTATTCTGAGGTAGTGTCTGTCTTAGTCACTGAGGTGGGTTTCCTGTATGCAACAAAATGTTAGGTCCTGTTTACATACCCAATCTGATAGTCTATGTCTTTTTATTGTGGAATTGAGTCCACTGATATTAATAGATATTAAGGAAAGTAATTGTTGCGTCCTGTTATTTTTGTTGTTAGAGTTGGAATACCGTTCATGTGTCTATCTTCTTTTAGTTTTGTTGGAAGATTACTTTTTTGCGTTTTCAGGGATGTAGTTCCCCTCCTTGTGTTGGAGTTTTCCATTTATTACCCTTTGAAGGGCTGGATTTGTGGAAATATATTGTGTAAATTTGGTTTTGTCATGGAATACTTTGGTTTATCCACCTATGGTAATTGAGAGTTTTTCTGGGTATAGTAGTCTGGGCTGGCATTTGTGTTCTCATAGAGTCTGTATGACATCAACCCAGGATCTTCTGGCTTTCATAGTCTCTGGCGAGAAGTCTGGTATAATTCTGATAGGTCTGCTTTTATATGTTACTTGACCCTTTTCCCTCACTGCTTTTAATATTCTTTCCTTGTTTTGTGCATTTGGTGTTTTGACTATTATTTGGCGGGAGGAATTTCTTTTCTGGTCCAGTCTATTTGGAGTTCTATAGGCTTCTTGTATGTTCATGGCCATCTCTTTCTTTAGGTTAGGGAAGTTTTCTTCTATAATTTTGTTGAAGATATTTACTGGCCCTTTAAGTTGGAGGTCTTCACTCTCTTCTATACCTATTATCCTTAGGTTTGTTCTTCTCATTGTGTCCTGGATTTCCTGGATGTTTTGGGTTAGGAACTTTTTGCATTTTGTGTTTTCTTTGACTGTTGTGTCAATGTTTTCTATGGTATCTTCTGCATCTGAGATTTTCTCTTCTATCTCTTGTATTCTGTTGGTGATGCTTTCATCTATGTTTCCTGACTTCTTTCCTAAGATTTCTATCTCCACAGTTGTCTCTCTTCGTGATTTCTTACCTCTTTCTATTTTCATTTTTAGGTCCTGGATGGTTTTGTTTAATTCTTTCACCTGTTTGGTTGTGCTTTCCTGTAATTCTTTAAGGGATTTCCATGTTTCCTCTTTAAGGGCTTGTACCCTTTACCTGTGTTCTCCTGTATTTCTTTAAGGGAGATATTCATGTCCTTCTTAAATTCCTCTATCACCATCGTGAGATATGATTTTAGATCCAAATCTTGCTTTTCTGGTGTTTTGGGATATTCAGGACTTGCTGTGCTGGGAGTACTGGATTCTGATGAAGCCATGTAGTCTTGGTTTCTGTTGATAAGATTCTTGCATTTGCCTTCATCATCTGTTGATCTCTGGTGTTAGATGTTCTTGCTGTCTCTGGCTGGAGCTTTTTCCTCCTGTGGGTCTGTAAGCCTGTGTTAGCACTTCTGGGAGATCCACTCTCCTCTGGTAAAACCCGGGCACAGATGGCTGTTGATCAGTTGTCCCTCCTGAGTCCTTGGGTCAGAGCATACCCTGAAACAGGCTCTCCACTTGTGGGAAAGGTGCAGAGAGGGCTGTGGATCCACTATCACTCCTGAGTCCCTGGTTTAGAGCATTCCCTGGAGGCAAGCTCTCTGCTTGTGGGGAAGGGGAAGAGAGGGCTGTGGATCTGCTGTCACTCCTAGGTGTAGACGGAGGTAGAAAGGATCCTGTCCCAGCTGCCCTGCCACTTGTCTTTAATGTCTATTTTCAAGAGGAAATGTACACACAGAAAACAGGAAGCTGCCATGGTGAAATGTGTTATTGCTGTATTAATCACACCAGCCACTGGGTGTCTCCATTGCGTCACCTCACTTACTATGATGGAAGTTTCCAATCAAAGAGATGGAGAGTAAAGTTTATTCACAGAATTATTTCTTTCTACTTTTAAAATTTTATTTTCATATATATGACCGTTTTCTCACCTGTATTTGCATCATGTGCATGCCTGAAATCCAGGGAGGTCCTAATAAAACATGGTCTCCTAGAGCTGGAGTTAGGGACTGTGGTGAGTCTCTGTATGGGTGCGGGGAATCAAACCCAGATCCTCTGCAAGAACAAGCATCCTTAACTGATGAACTTCTTCCGGTTGCCTCATGGATTCTTAATGAAGAAGAGCCACCATTTTCCTGTCAGATGTCCTGTTGAGAAACAGTTCTCCCTATGTGTGTCATGTTTTCTTTTATTTTTGATAACTGAACACTCCATTTTCCAAAGAAAGGAAAAAAAACCCTTTATTGTATCAATTTTGCAAACTTATTTTAATAGCTATCTTTTCAGAGTCTAATGATCCAATAAATACATGAGACCTCATACAGTTCTTTTAGAGAAGTGTGGTTCTATGTTCCCTCACAAAGTGTAGGAGCATTGTGTAAGAGCATGATCCAGGTATCAGCCTTATGAACACAAGGAAGCATCAGCTACAGAGATGGCCTCTGGTGAGGGATCTTCAAGACCAAACATCCTCAAGGTATACCAGAAGCACCTGGCAACCGTCTACTTCCTGGACAAACTCCTTTCTCTGTTTTTTTGTTTTGTTTTTGTTTTTGTTTTTGTTTTGTTTTGTTGTTATCCTTTTTAAGCTACATTGGACATACAATTTTTGAGGAACATCCTAGATGTACTTTAGCCCTGAATCATTCCATTAGAAAAAGGACATTTTAGTGGTTACAAAGATGGCGACAATTTGAAGTACCCCAAAATGTGAATATTGTTAGTACTCACTATAATTTAGTGTGGGCTACAAACTGATTTACTTATCTGTTCAGAGAAACTCATAAATGGTGAAATCAGATGAAAAGAATTTTCATTCAAACAAGTGAAAGCAGAATCCATTTCTTATTCTTCAAATTATAAATAGAGGAACTAAACACAATTTGGTGGTGATAGAACTCCAAATAAGAAACTGGGATTTAAATATCATGTTTACCTTCTCAGGAAGAGAGGGGATTCCATGTTAGAAAATATGTAGCTCTAGATAAAATGAAACAGATAAAAGAGTAATATAGGATCCTACGAACTAGGATTGGAAATAATTTAATACAATGTAACTCAGAATTATTTGCAGAAAGTAGAATAAGGAATCTGATAGACTGGCCATGGACAAAAGGTGACTCACAACCACCATCTTACCAAAAAGAAGAACACATATAACCCTGGAGCTTTGGTCATATAGGCTAGCCTTAGGGTGGATTAAATTACTTCTCTGGATATCACATATGTCAATAGTATTAGAATTCTATCCAAATATGTCTGCGTGTTCTTTAATGTCTAGTGTATTTTTGTAAATAAGTTCCAAGGTCTGGGAGTGCATCTCAGTGCAGCAAACATGCAATCCCTCTTATAGCAACTTAATTCTCTCATTCTTTTTTAAATCACAAAATGTTCCAAGGATTCCAGAATGCATAAAGAATAACAAAATGAAGTTCTTGTTAAGTCAATATTTGCCAGAGCTCTCCACTTAATATTTTTAAGGCTTTTAAAGTATTTCTAATTCAGACAAAATCTCTTTCCTCTCCCAGCCCCCATGCCCAACATCCCTACAGGCACCATATCCATGAATTTGGTGTTTATCAATCTATGCATGTTGTATAGCTTCACAACATATATGTATTCCTAAACAGAATATATACATGCCATTGTTTTAACACTTTTGGAATGGCATGGTTTGAGTGGAGTGCTGGGGAATGAACTCAGGGCTTCATGAATTCTTAGTACATATTGTATACCACTGGCCTGCAGCCCCAATGCCTTGTTGCTTTTATAAAACTACCACCATATTCTAATAGCTCTGAAATGTGTTTTTCCTTAGTTAACAAAGTCTTTTTTAGTATTTAACCATTTTTTTACAATCACCATCAATGTTTGCTTTCTCTTAGGCTCCAGTGCTCAATTTTTCCTGCATTTGCTTTTTCTCTGAACAGTTTATACATACAAAAATGTGTCATCTAGTGGAGAGAATGAAGGATTGCACACACATTTTAGAGTGCTGTGGTTTTAATCTCTTCTGTTCGATATGATGAAACTAAATAAAGAACAAGAACATTTTTAGACTTTACCACCAGATTTTAAAAGAATCTGAACTATTTAAGTATTTCCCAGAAGTTTTTTCTGTATAGTGAAGATTAGTGACTGAGAACTGTGTGGGGAGCTGATAAGTTCCCGAAAGAGTGTGTGTACCTAAGACCCAGTGGACATTGCAAAGCCTGCCTCAAGCAAGGTACTGAGAAATGACAAAACTTTCCTCTGGCCCAAGCAGAAGTATTGATGAGCACTTGACCTTTATCTAAAACCAGTGTTCAGAAGACATCAACTGTAGCTTCCTCCTTCCTGATGTGTACAACCTGAGACTGCTCCCAAATGGAGACCTCCCACTAACCCCTCCTCCTGTTCGTCATGTACATAATAAGCCCTCCATGTAACTGGTCGCATAATAGGTGTCCTCCATCAGAGGGTAGCACAGCCTACCCAGTCCCAGATGTTTTGGCATGTGTCTGTCATTTCTTCACTCCAGAGTCATCCCAGTCAGATTTCCAGGACCAACCATTCAGAATACAACATAGCTGGGAAGATGGGTTAGTCAATAAAGCACCTGTCTCATAGATATGCCAACCTGAGCTCCATTTCCAGTAGCCACTAAAACCAGGTGTAATAGTAGCATGCTTGTAATACCAGCCCTTGGGAGGCAAAGGATGCCCTGCCTAATTAAGCAAGCTCCAGCTACCAGTTAGAGATGCTGGCTCAAAAGACAACCTTACCGGGCAGTGGTGGCGAGCGCCTTTAATCCCAGCACTTGGGAGGCAGAGACAGGTGGATTTCTGAATTCAAAGCCAGCCTGGTCTACAGAATGATTTCCAGGACAGAGAAACCCTGTCTTGAAGAAAAACAAAAGACAACCTTGACCCCTGATCTACATGAACACCCACAGAAACACCTACCTGTACATGTCCTTGTGTGTGTGCATGTATTTCTAATCTTCAGACTATGAGATAGGTGAAGAGATCTCACACTTGGATGTATGGATTCTGTATTTAAGTCCTGACATTGCTACATTTGGTGATTTGTTTATTTCAATTGATCTTTCTCTTTCCTCAGTTCTAAAGTTAATCAGTTGGACCTTATGTTTCTGATGATAATTAGTGTTGATCTCTGAAATTAATATAAATTATAAAGCCCCAAAATATATATTTAAGTCATGCACTTTAGTAGAATTTTGTTTTCTGTGTAAAATAACTTTTTATTGAAATATTTTTATAAGGAAGGTGTATAATATATGTTCATTCTTCTAGGACAGAGTAAGCATGACTATTAAAATAATTATGTGGATATCTGTGACTTTTGTCTTTAGCACATATTTCACTCACTCCTATTTCACTCATCTGTTTACCTTTGAGTCCTTAGAGATAATCTCTCCTCTGATTGTGACATCATGCTTGTGGATAGGGCTCAGTCCCAGGATCCACCTAATCACACAGGTTCATTATCACATTTGTAGGGGCTCTATGTGCACAGATTATAAGGAGTACTACTGTATAAGTTAAAAATCACGTTGCAAAGCCAGGTGTGTTGATGCATACTTAAAATTCCAGCACTCAGGAGGTATAGGCAAACAGATCTCTGTGAATTTGAGGCCATCCTGATCTACATAAGGGAGTGCTAGGTCAGCTAAGGCTCCATATAGAGACCTGGTCTCCATAAATGAATTAGACAGATGATAGGTAGATAGATAGATAGATAGATAGATAGATAGATAGATAGATAGATAGATAGATAGATAGACAGACAGACAGACAGACAGACAAATAGGTAGCTTGCAGTTGATTTAGCCATTTTCCTTAGTGTTCCTCTCATTGAAAGAACAGGGCTCTATTTTGAAAGCCCCAAGCCACAGAATGCCCCACCAATCCTTTCTCAAAAACTAAACTATTAGTCATCTTAGAGAACCACTATTAGTTTAAAAATAGCTGAGCATAATAAAAAGTATAATGTTGCATCCAGGCTCAGTGGTGTGCCTTCACAATCTCAGCTCTTACAGTGCAGGTAGAAAGATGAGAAACTCAAGATCATCTTTACTTATGCAGTGAGTCTGAGCCTAGCCTGGGCTACATTATTCACCCTGTCTAAAGGCAGGGTGCAGGGATCTATATCCTGATAGAGCTCCATGGTAAAGCACTTGTGCAGCCCTTTGTTCAATTCCCAGAATCTCAAAATATAAGGAAGGCAGCAAGACAGAGGGCAAAAGGGAGAGAAAAGAGGCATTCCTAAGCATCCAAAGCCTTATAAGATTCCATGCCCCTTTCTCTTCTTCCCACAGAAATACTAACTAGTATCCATGATTTTAACATAAAAAATCTTGAAGCCATTATTTCCCTTAAATTTAAAACTACAATCAGGGACATAGACAGGTGTTAATTTATATGCAAATAAATCTTGATGGTTATCCAAATGTCTAATATCTCTTTTGGTTAATGCTGTTTGAAAAAAAATATGTATTTATAAAAACGCTGATTGTTGTGATGGTTTGCTTTTGAGAAAGCTCCTCCTCCTATCCACACCCACCCTTTGTCAAGAAAGGAAACCTCACTTTATGGCTAGAAGAAATTGTTCTCTCTTGCCTTATTTTCAAAGCAAACAGTATTTTCATACAAACTGTTCCTATCATGACACCTTTAAACACTTGGCTTCTCAAACATTTAAATTCATTAAAATCGGTGACATTGTCTACTGAGGTTTATGATAAGTTCATGTTTGGAACACATTACAACTATTGCTTTTCTTTACTTTTCTGTGTACCTACCTTATACCCATGGACTAGCTACTTTATTTAAAGGAATCGGAGAACTTCCTTAGCTATTTTCATCAATGCCCCTACAGTATTTACTCATTAGCCAGATTAAGACCATGTCTTTTGATAATATAAGACATGTTACCAGTTAGGCTCAATTTATATTTTGAGAGAAAGTCTTTTTTTTTTTTTAATTAAACAGAAAGGATGAAATGTTGCAGGATGTTCCCTGTCCAATCACATTAGGGCAGCAAGAGGCCTGTGACTGGACAGGGAAAGGGGGGGAGGTGGAGATAAGAATGGGAGAGACAGAGGGGAGAAGAAGGAAGGAGAATGGAGGTGGATGTGAACCAGCGTGGCTTGAACCAGCTGGTTATGATATCATAAGGTTAGAATAATTGGGATAAAGCTTTTATCATTATCAGTTGCCTCTGAATTTATTGTATTGTGATTGTAAAATGTGATTTTATTGATACATAAATCTGGTTGGTTACCTATAAGCTTTAAGAGTTTTAATTCTATGGGGTAATTGGGTGTTGTGATGACTGACCGTGGGGTGCTTGGAGAGTCTGCGGAGTCGAGAGCACCTGGTGAGAGCACTGCCGCCCGGCAGGGCTGGAGAGCTGGCGGGATGAGAGAAGCAGGAGCATGGAGAGTTGGCAGGTTCTTTTTTAATAGTTTCTACAACATTTATCTAAATTCTATTAATAATATTATTAATGGTATTAATATCTTGTTCCTGGACATCGTTCTCTGCAACTTTCTTTTCGTGACTCTTCATTACTTCTAATAAACCCATTTAGATTCTCATCTCCTTTCCATTCATCTTTCCTTATTAGTTCCATTTTCCTCAGTTCCACTTAGTAATATTTACTCTGACCTATAGACTCTTTGTGATACCCCAAGCAGTCTGAGTAGATGCTTCCTTGTCAGAGTGTCCAAGAAATGATGTAATTGTGGAGAGAAGACAGGCAGGTGGTGACAAGAGCATCCAGGCAAATCTGGGCCAGGCTGGGCATTCCCTGAGCTAGTCTGGCTCTGTAGCAATAACAAAAAGGGAGCATGAGGTAAGAGGCATCACTAAGTATGAACTCCAAAAGCAAAAAATTGGGAGAAAGTGCTCCCTGAATCTCTGAGTCTAGGAAGACAGAAAGAGCACACAGAGAAGAAAGCCAAGCACTGGACTTCCAGGAACATCAAGTATCAGTGACCTGTTCCAAAGGGCCAGAGAAAGGGCTACCATCAGTGTGAGAGAGCCTAGAGTTTACCTTGTGGTTTGGCTTGAGCAGTGTGTGGTGAGCGTGAGTGCCAGAAGATAAGCCAGGAGCCAGCAGCTGTCAAGTAGCACAGAGCGAGTGCATTACTGATCTGGGCCCTGGTAGAGATAAAAGGAGAGGACAGAAGAAGACGTCACCAGGGACGTAGGGGGTTGTGGGGGATGTTGAGGAATCAGGAAGTAGGTGGCAGAACTGGCAGAAGCTGCTGTGCCTGTTTGGGCATCACGAATGACAGACAAGGCTGGCACAGATTAGTAGTAGCTGCTAGGCGGGACACACTAAGCAGACTAGTCCAACAGCAGAGATCATGCAGCACTTTGACTGAAGAATGTAGAAGCAATCGTGAGAAAAAAAGAGACACTCAAATAGGCCAAAGCCAGGGCAAGCCAAGTGGTAGTGTCTGAGTCCAAGTGTCTAGGAGCAATCAACTTTTTTTATCTTCTGCTTTGCATGTGTTTGTATGTGCAGGTGCACATGTGTGCTAAAGTGCACATGAGCACATATATATATACATAGAGGCCTGACACTGATGTTAGGAATCTTCTTCAGCTGCACTAAACCTTATTTTTCTGATGCAGGGTTTTCTAATCAAACCCAGAACTCAAACATACTGAAGTCTTCAGCTTGCTCAGTCTCCAACTTCCAAGACTGGATTAGAGATAGGCTATCACTCCCACCTGACATTTGCACGTGTTCTGAGGATCCGAATTCTGGTCTTCTTGCTGGTACAGCAAGCTCTTCAATGGTTGAGCATCTCCCAAGCTCCAAATAAGCAGGAAAAAAATGTAAGTCAATATTAGCCAAAATGGAGTTTTGTTTTGTTTTGTTTTGTTTTTAAGGCAAGACCTCACTATGTAGCCTTAACTGACCTGGAACTCACTTGTAGCTCAATCTAGCCATGAACTCTCAGTTAATCCTCCTGCCTCTGCTTCGCAAATGCTGGGATTACAGGAATGTGCTACAACAATCAGCAATGTCACTCTTAATTCTATGCTTCCCCTGGTAATTGAAGATCAATAATGGTGCCATCAGCATCCTTTGCTCACTCTGGAATAAGGATAACTATATTCCTTAACTTTGGTCTGCATATATTCAAGACAAAAAAACCATTAAATGTTTTCTTAATAACATTAATAAGATATAGATCTTGAAGCTATTTAGCCAGAAATATTGAGATTCATATAACTTTGTGTTGAGTACTCACTTTCTAGAAATAGTTTATTTCAGCTAATTCTTTTTTTATTATCTACTGAAGTGTAATTTACTCCTATGTAAATATTAATAATGTTTTCTTCATTCAAACAATTTAAAAGCTCGTGTGTACACTTACACATGTTAAGACTAAAAATTAAGCATGGATAGTTAAGCTTTGGCTAAAAGCCACTGTCTACTTCACAAGTTAGAATTAATAATTTCATTGTAAAGTTGACCCAGACGCTAGTTTAAGTAAGACTGTGAGTGCTGGCACATAAGAGGTTAAGTCCGCTTCAACTGTAGCTGTGGATTTCAAATCTGGTGTCGTTTCCAATTTTCGCCAACAGAAAACTTAAGGGCTTTACTGAAAGCAGATGTTTACAATGGAATGGAAGTAAAAGCCCAGGCCTACTTGATTAATATCTTTTTGTACTTCTTTGGTATGATACTACCAAACACCCAGTTATCTGTAAGTCAATCTTAAGACCATTCAACATTATTGTGAGAGCATAATTTTTTAAATGATTTGTTCAAGGTTTCTACCAATCTATCCTGGCAGCAGAGCCACATGTTAAAGTTATTGCTGTCTGAGTTACAACAGCTGCCCTGGGAGTCTTGTCTGAACAGCAAGTTAACTGCTGTTCACAGTAATATCTGCTCTTTCCCACCCCGAAATATACACAAAGGATTTTTGTCATTCTTGGCCCTGGGCTGTAGAAGGAACAGAGCCTGCCAGAAGAACTCTCCAGGCAGAATGTCCCTCCACCTGTTTATGCTGTAAGACAGACTCTCAAATGTGGGGCGCTGTGGAGAGCCATTTCTTTGAATGGCAGCTGAGTGTGCCAGCAGGATCCTTGGCACTGATGCTGAGGCTCTGAAGCTGCCATTCAGGAGAGCTAAATAGAGAAAAGAAACTTGAGCAAACCACTTCCTGGAACACTGAGACCCTGAATGAGAACTTTAGAAGCACCAGATTCTCTCTATTCTTAGACCAGCCAAGGTCAGATTTCCAAGCTCCTGTTTATTTGAAGCTTTCTCTCTCAAAGCACCGTGGCAATGGAGGATGGTAATAGAAATACTTCCTTTTCTTTCAGAAGATATTAAAAGTTACTGTTGTGTCGTGCTCCTGTTAAAGGGTTTGGTTTTTTTTTTTTCTTTTTAAACATCCTAAAGTGATAGCTACCCCACAAATAGAGTATGATCATGGTGGAGTCACTAGGGAACATGTTCCACATCTCCAGGGACAGGTCTTAAGAGGAGTAGGTGTCACTATGCCAGCTTGCTTGCTGCATCCTTTGACGTCTCAACAGAGCGGGGACTAGCTGACTTATGAAGAAGAGAGCTCAAGGCCACGGATTCCCACAGCTAAGCACTCATTACCAGTGCAGAAGTAAACTGAAAGCCAAGATCTAGCAGAAGTCACAGGCCTTCACTAACCCCATGTTCTCTGCCTGGTGCCTCCTGGAATGATACTTTCTTTCCTTTTTTTTAATTGAATAATAAATTCTTAAGTATTAGTAGTTTAGTAGTTTTGAAACAGAATATCATTCCATAGGCCAGACATGCTTCAATGTCCTGGCTATCCTCTTGTCTCAGCTTTGCAAGTATAGGGATTACAGGCATGTGCCACCACATACTGCTGCTCATTTTGGATCCAGAGTCCTCAGGATCCTAGCAGTTGACAAGAGCAATGGCAAATGTCTGAGGGAGTGGGGTAGACAGAAGCCAAGGATTCCTTCAGTCGTTTTCAGTTCCTCAGGAATCCTAAAATAGTTTACTCAAAATACAGTCATGATGTTTTTTGTGTTTATTTGAGACAGGGTTTCCCATAGCCCTTGAACTGGCCTTGAACTCACTCTGCAGGAGAGGATGACCCTGAACTCCTGATCTTCCTGTTTCTACTTCCAGAGTGCTGTGATTACAGGCACGTTCCACCACGCTGGGCTCCAATTGGTTACACAAAAGAAACCTCAAACCCTTTGGTTCTTTCTTGGGAAGATGAAATTCATTAGTATTTAACTAAGATGATTACTCAGAAACATGAGTTTTCTGGGGGAAAAGGATTAGAAGAAATCTTTTTGGTGAATTAGAATTAGAAGAAAACCTTATAAGAGACAAAATTTTCAAATCGTTTTCCTAAAAGTTTCCAAACAACGCAGGGCAGGTTTCGATTATACTCCCTATCTGGCTAAATGGCAAGTTCAGAAAGTGTGCTGTGGGGTGGGAAGGGAGGCGGGGCGGAACTATGCAGTGTGGAGAGACTGCTATTCCTGAGCTGCCTTGGTGATGAGGTAACAGACTCCACTTGCTCGAGTTGCCAGAGCTTCAACATGACTATGATTCGATAGCAGGAGACCTTGCTGGACCTACAGAGACTTTTGTTATAGCTATGGACTGTTCAAAGAGGTTTAACCAAAGTAAAGACATGAACTTCCCCAGATCCAAGAAAGGTGGGCAAGAAAGAACTCAGTTGCAGGCATTAACAGTTAACATAAAAAATAATTCATTCCTTAAGTTCCTGACACAGTTCATGACATACTGTAGGAATATAAAAAGGGATATAAGTCTTACGGGGACAGAAAAGAGTATCAACATTTGTAAGTTTCATATGTTTTGCCTGGACAGCAAGTCATCAAGATTATATCCAAACAGCACCCTGGACCAGTTTCTTTCTTCCATAGACCCCCCTCCAGGTCTTTAGGTGCTAGGTAGCTGACTTCCCTAAGCAAACCGCTATAAACTGTTACTCCTTAACTCCTGAATTATGTTGTTCAAGAAGACTGATTGCTGTCTCATCCACTAGGCTGTTGTCATTCACATCCGGTAAGAAAGCAGCAAAGGAAACCGTCCTCTCACTGGAATGCTGGTCCGACATCTGTCCAGCAAACAGTCTTGGCCCATACTCTACTTCTGTTGTTTATTTTGGCTTTGCAAATTTCTCCCACTAAAGCCCATGAGATTTTGTGGAATTCATCCTCAAATCCTAAGTCTTGTTTTAGGATAGATGGTGAGTTCCAAGGATGCTGTCCTCCAACTGTTGGATCTTACAACTGTGGGAAAGTGGGTGAAGTGACACAGACCTCTCGCTCTTCCTTCCTGCAACTTCACAGAAAGCTACGATTATCTCAACATAAAATTCTAGATTAAAAATGGGCAAATGGGTCCATATTGTGAACTTATTACTACGTCATTTTCTTCCCCCTGAAATTGCAGAGTAGTCAACAGGACCATCAGCTCAAATTCTTTGGTTCTATATACATAGGCATAGGCAGGTATATCAAGGCTTCCAGTATAAGAAATTTGCTGGTTTAGCTGATGCAAGAAGTAGGGAAATATGCAATAATTCTTACTATTAAAATAGATAAGAGGAGGCTGGAGTATGATAGTCTCATGCCCCAGTGATTCAAGAGCCCACATTCCTGACTGAGGACAGACTCCATGCTCGTCCTCGCTCTGCCTTGCCTTCCTCCACATCCTTTTTTTTTCCTGTGAGAAAGCTCAGCAGCTCTCACATCATGTCTCTCGTGCAGCTGTGAGCAGTCTCACGCATGACTCTTGTTTTAACAGTAGGAGATACTTACAGGTCTTCCCATTGCTCTCCTTGCCCATGTTGTAATGTTTTGTCTGCTATTAGTTTTTTTTTTAATTAGATATTTTCTTTATTTACATTTCAAATGTTCTCCCCTTTCCTGGTTTCTCCTCTGGAAAAAAAAAACCCTATTCCCTCTTCCCTCCCCCTGCTCACCAACCAACCCATTCTCTTCCACTTCCTAGCCCTGGCATTCCCCTACACTGGGGCATAGAGCCTTCACAGGACCAAGGGCCTCTCCTCCCATTGATAACCAACTAGGCCATCCTCTGCTACACATGCAGCTGGAGCCATGAGTCCCACCATATGTACTCTTTGGTTGATGGTTTAGTCCCTGGAAGCTCTGAGGGTACTAGTTAGTTCATATTATTGTTCTTCCTATGGGGCTATAAACCCCTTCAGCTCCTTGGGTCCTTTCTCTAGCTCCTTCATTGGGGACCCTGTACTTAGTCCAATGGATGGCTATGAGTCTTCACTTCTGTATTAGTCAGGCACTGGCAGAGCCTCTCAGGAGACAGCCATGTCAGGCTCATGTCAGTTGCTATTAGTTTTGTGAGGCAGGGTCACACCCTGCCTTCACTGGCCTGCAACTCACAGAAATCTACCTTAGGTTTTGAGACAGAGTCCCTCACTGAACTTGGAGCTTACCAATGTGGCTAAGCCTGCTGGCTTGGGTCAGGCTTGCCAAAGAGGCCAGGGATCCAACTCAAGTTTTATGCTTGTGCAGAAAGCACCAACTAAGCCATTTCCCCAAGCTGCCTCGCATTTTCTTTTTATTGACAAGATCAAGTTGCAAGCATCTCTGCCATACAGATCCCAAGTCAAGGATTGCCACTCCCGAAAAGGGGAAACAATCATAACTGAGTTGGAGAGCATACAGGCAGTGCTCTGCTTGTAAGAGCAACAACAGGGGATAGGTAGGTGGGCCATTAACCAGGAATCACAGTAAAGGTTCAGTCCTACTTAGAGGGAATGAAGATGGAGCAGGCACTAGAGTAACCAGAATGACTGGAAAGCATACACATTTATAGCCTGCTCCTAAATCCACAGCATGGAGCATGATGGTCCAGCCTGTGAAGCAGGCCTGGCAAAGCTTGCCTCTGAAGTGCAAGGAGGAAAGGTTGTCATAGCTGCAGCCCAGAGAAAGTACAGACCCAGAGTCGTAAAAACCTTAACCCAAGAAGCTGCAGAGGCTACATCTCTTATAAACTTATTCTGTTCTAAAAATGTGTTTCATTTTGATTTGCACATAAGGTTAGGTTAACGTGAAATAATGTTTATTGTTTGTGGCGATTTGAATTGGAATGGCCCAGAGGTTTATATATCTGAATGCTTGGTCCTTAGTTGGTGGAACTGCTTGGGGAGGAACTAGGAAGTGTGGCCTTGTTGGAGAAGGAACGTCACTGGAGGTTGGCTTTGAGGTTTGAAAACCACATGTCATGCCTACTCTCTCTCCGTCCTTCCAACTTTGTAAGTCCTCAGCTACTTCTCTGGGGCTATGCCTGCCTGCCTGCCATACTCACCCACATAATGCTCATGGCCTCTAAAATTGCAAGCAAGCCCCTAACCAAATGCTTTCTTTTACTCATTGTCTTGGTCATGTGTTTTGTCACAGCAATAGGAAAGTAACTAAGACACTATTTATAAAAGAAACTTTTTTTTGAGAAAGAGTTTCATTATATAGCCCAGGATGGCTTAAAAATAAATATCTATCCAAAGATGATCTTGAATTCTTGAGCCTCCTGTCTCAGCCTACCAAATGCTAAGATGACAGGCACAAGCTAGTGTGGTGGTTTAAGTGAAAAAAAAAAATCCCCCGAAGGCTCAAGTATTTAAATACTTGATCCACAGTTGTTGACACTGTTAGACACTGTACAACACTTAGGAACTGGAACTTTGCTGGAGGAAGTGCATCAGCAGAGCAAGCTTGGAGAATTTCCAGTTCACCCACTGTCTTCCTCTGAAGCTGGAAGTATGCCCTCTTCATTTCCTGCTCTGGCTGCCTACTGCCATGTCCCTCCTGCTATCTGGAACAGGAAGCCAAAATCCTCTTCAGCTTCTGGGAGTTGTTTTTGGTCTTGGTGTTTTATCACAACAAAAGTATCTAATACAGGGGCCGCAGCAGAGAGGGCTCAGTGGGGAAGAACACATGCTGCTCTTGGAAAAGACCCAGGGTCAGATCTCAGAACCCACATGGGGGTCTAAACCCACCACAATCTCTAACTCCAGGGAAGAATGCTGTGTTCTGGCTACAGCAGACACTGCATACTGCGCGTACATGGTATGCTTACATCTAGGCAAGCAAAACATTTATACGTATAAGTACAATTAAAAAAACCCGACATAGTCACTATGACAGGATAAGAAAAATTGCTTTTAAATAAGCACAAGTAATGGCCGCATTTCAGGTTATTTTTCTTAGTTATCTAAGATTCTTTTTTTTTTTTCTCCAACTTTCTGACATAAGCATAATGCCCAGTTGAAGGATTCAGGGGGACAAAATGTAACAGAAGACATGACAACATTTAGAAAGTGCAGAGGAATCCCAAGTGTAGTGAGGTAAGGGGTATTTCCTTCACACACAATGGGGCAGATTGATTTTTCCTCTACTGCCTCATTGCCTGTCATATAGTCCATGACACATGAGTACTAGAAGAGTCAATCTTGTTCTGTGTCTGTGAACACATATTGGGTTCGCATGTGTGTGTGCAAGTGTGTTTGCATATGTACACATGCATATGTGGAGCCAAGAAGTCTACCCCAGTTGTGTTCCCCAAGTGCCATCCTGTTGCTGGAAATAGTAAAAAATGAACCCGCCAACTCTCCAAGGCTAGCCCCCATAGCATCTGCACTTGTCCCTTGAGTCAATAGTTCCCTAGCTGCTATAATCCTCTGTAACCGATGTTCCCACATTCCAGTAACCAAATAGATACACCATCCTCGCAGTTTCATAACACAATATTTAATAACCCGGTAAAATCAGACTCTTAATGCTTTATTAACCAATCAGATTTATGTATCAATAATATCACAATTTACAAGATGTCAATAAAATAATTTCAGAGCTGATTTTTCTCGACAGCAACTGTCTAAGGTGGGACGAGCCAGGAGCACACAGGCTGCAGAAGCAGTGGAGCAGCTGGGACAGGGTCCTTCCCACCTCCATCTGTATCCAGGAGCTGGAGCTGTTTTGAAGTTCTCTGTGCTCTGGTCCTGCCATGGAGAACTTATCTCCAGGGAGTGCTCTGACTCCCAGACTCAGAGGTGAGATCAGTATTTTCTCTCCTGTGACTGCCTAAGGCAGGACCAGCTAGTAGCACACAGGCCACAGAAGCAGTGGAGCAGCTGAGACAAGGTCCTTCCCACCTCTATCTGCACAAAGGAGTTGGGGCTGTTTTAAAGTCCTCTGTGCTCAGGTCCTGCCAGGGGAGAACTGGTCTCTCAGGAGTGCTGACACAGACTTACAGGCCCACAGGAGGGACAAGCTCAATCCAGAGACAGCAAGACCAACTAACACCAGAGATAACTAGATGGGAAAAGGCAAACACAAGAGACTTACCAACAAAAACCAAGGCTACATGGCATCATCAGAACACAGTTCTCTCACAACAGCAAGTCCTGGATACCCCAACACATCGGAAAAGCAAGATATGAATTTAAAGATCACATCTCATGATGCTGATAGAGGACTTTAAGAAGGACATAAATAACTCCCTTAAAGAAATACAGGAGAACACAGGAAAACAGGTAGAAGACCTTAAAGTGGAAACACAGAAATCCCTTAAAGAATTACAGGAAAATACAACCAAACAGGTGAAGGAATTGAACAAAGCCATCGAGGATCTAAAAATGGAAGTAGAAACAATAAAGAACTCACAATGGGAGAAAATTCTGGAGATAGAAAACCTAAGAAAGAGGTGAGGAGTTGTAGATGCAAGCATCACAAACAGAATACAAGAGCTAGAAGAGAGAATCTCATGTGCAGAAGATACCATAGAAAACATTGACACAACAGTCAAAGAAAATGCAAAAAGCAAATGTTTTTTACATTTTATCTGACTGTTGTGTCAAAGGTGTTTTGGTTAGGACCCAAAACACCCAGGAAATCCAGTACACAATGAGAAGACCAAACCTAAGGATAATAGGTATAGAAGAAAGTGAAGACTCCCAAGGTAATGGGCCAGTAAATATCTTCAACAAAATTATAGAAGAAAACTTCCCTAATCTAAAGAAAGTGATGCCTATGAACATACAAGAAGCCTACAGAACTACAAATAGACTGAACCAGAAAAGAAATTCCTCCCATCACATAATAATCAAAACATCAAATGCACTAAACAAAGAAAGAATTTTAAAAGCAGTAAGGGAAAAAGGTCAAGTAACATATAAAGGCAGGCCTATCAGAATTACAGCAGACTTCTCACCAGAGACTATGAAAGCTAGAAGATCCTGGGCAGATGTCATACAGACCCTAAGAGAACACAGATGCCAGCCCAGGCTACTATACCAAGCAAAACTCTCAATTACCATAGATGGAGAAACCAAGCTATTCCACGAAGAAACCAAATTTACACAATATTTTTCCCCAAATCGAGCCCTTCAAAGGATAATAAATGGAAAACTCCAACACAAGGAGGGAAACTACACCCTAGAAATGGCAAGAAAATAATCTTCTTCTAACAAACCAAAAAGAAGATAGTCACATAAACATAATTCCACCTCTAACAACAAAAATAACATGAAGGAATAATCATTTTTCCTTAATATCTCTTAATATCAGTGAACTCAATTCCCCAATAAAAAAACATAGACTAACAGACTGGTTATGTAACATGACCCAACATTTTGCTGAATACAGAAAACCCACTTCAGTGACAAAGACAGACACCACCTCAGAGTAAAAGGCTAGAAAACAATTTTGCAAGCAAATGGTCCAAAGAAAACAAGCTGGAGTATCCATGCTAATATCGAATAAAATTTCAACCTAAAGTTATCAAAAAAGATAAGGAGGCACACTTCATATTCATCAAAGGAAAAATCTACAAAGATGAACTCTTAATTCTGAACATCTATGCTCCAAATGCAAGGTCACCCACATTCATAAAAGAAACTTCACTAAAGCACACATTTCACATCACACAATAATAGAGGGAGACTTCAACACCCCACTCTCAGCAATGGACAGATCACAGAAACAGAAATTAAAGAGAACAGTGAAACTAACAGAAGTTATGAAACAGATGATTTAACAGATATCTATAGAACTTTTTATCCTAAAACAAAAGAATATACCTTCTTCTCAGCACCTCATGGTACCTTCTCCAAAACTGATATAATTGGTCACAAAGCAGGCCTCAACAGATACAAGAAAATTGAAATTATCCCATGCATGCTATCAGATCACCAGGGACTAAGGCTGGTCTTCAATAGCAACATAAATAATAGAAAGCCCACATACATGTGGAAGCTAGACAACACTCTACTCAAAGATAATTTGGCCAAGGAAGAAATAAAGAAAGAAATTGTAGACATTTTAGAGTTTAATGAAAATGAAGCCACAACATACCCAAACTTATGGGACACAATGAAAGTAGTGTTAAGAGCAAAACTCATAGTTCTTAGTGTCACTAAAAAGAAACTGCAGAAAGCATACACTAGCTGTTTAAACTGAAAACTCTAGAACAAAAGGAAGCACATAGACCTAAGAGTAGAAGGCAGGAAATAATCAAACTTAGGGCTGAAATCAACCAAGTAAAAACAAAAAGAACTATACAAAGAATCCACCAAAACAAGAGCTGATTCTTTGAGAAAAATCAACAAGATAGATAAAACCTTAGCCAAACTAACCAGAGGCCAAAGAGACAGTATCCTAATTAACAAAATCAGAAATGAAAATGGAGACATAACAATGGAAACTGAGGAAATACAAGAAAACATCAGATCCTACTACAAAATCCTATATTCAACAAAACTGGAAAATCTGAATGAAATGGAAAATTTTCTAGGCAAATACCAGGTACTAAAGTTAAATCAGGATCAGATAAACAATCTAAACTGTTCCATAACCCCTAAAGAAATAGAAGCAGTCAATAATAATCTCCCAACCAAAAAAAGCCCAGGACCAGATGGGTTTAGTGCAGAGTTCTAACAGACCTTCAAAGAAGACCTAATACCAATACTCTTCAAATTATTTCACAAAATATAAACAGAAGAAATACTACCCAATTCGTTCTATGAAGCCACAAATACTCTGATACCTAAACCACACAAAGACCTAACAAAGAAAGAAAACTTCAGACCAATTTCCCTTATGAATATCAATGCAACAATACTCAATAAAATTCTGGCAAACCAAATCCAAGAACACATCAAAACGATCATCCACCATGATCAAGTAGGCTTCATCCCAGGGATGCAGGGATGGTTCAATATATAGAAATCCACCAACATAATCTACTATATAAACAAACTCAAAGGAAAAAAAAAACACATGATTTTTCATTAGATGCTGTGAAAGCATTTGACAAATTAACACCCCTTCATGATAAAAGCATTGAAAAGATCAGGAATTCAAGACTCATACCTAAACATAGTAAAAGCAATACACAGCAAACCAGTAGCCAATATCAAACTAAATGAAGAGAAATTTGAAGCAATCCCACTAAAATCAGGGACTAGACAAGGCTATCCACTCTCTTCCAACCCGTTCAATATAGTACTTGAAGTCCTAGTCAGAGCAATTAGACAACAAAAGAGGTCAAAGGGATACAAGTTGGAAAGGAAGAAATCAAAATATCACTATTTCCAGATGATATGATAGTATACTTAAGTGACCCAAAAAATTTCACCAGAGAACTCCTAAACCCGATAAACAACTTCAGAAGTGGCTGGATATAAAATTAACTCAAACACATCAGTGGCCTTCTACTCAAAGGATAAACAGCCTGAGAAAGAAATTAGGGAAACAACACCTTTCAGAATAGTCACAGATAATATAAAATATCTTGGTGTGACTCTAACAAGCAAGTGAAAGATCTATATGACAAGAATTTCAAGTCTCTGAAGAAAGAAATCTAAGACTTCAGAAGATGGAAAGATCTCCCATGCTCAAGAAATTGGCAGGATTAATATAGTAAAAAATGGCCATCTTGCTGAAAGCAATCTACAGATTCAGTGCAATCCCCATCAAAATTCCAACTCAATTCTTCACAGACTTGGAAAGAGCAATTTCCAAATTCATCTGGAATAACAAAAATCCCAGGATAGCCAAAACTATTCTCAACAATAAAAGAACCTCTGGGGGAAACCATTATCCCTGACCTTAAGCTGTACTACAGAGCAATAGTGATAAAAACTGCATGGTATTGGTACAGTGACAGGCAAGTATATCAATGGAATAGAATTGAAGACCCAGAAATGAACCCACACACCTACGGTCACTTGATCTTTGACAAAGGATCCAGTGGAAAAAGAGTCAGCATTTTCAACAAATGGTGATGGTCCAACTGGTGCTTAGCATGTAGAAGAATGCAAATCTATCCATTCCTATCTCCTTGTACAAAGCTCAAGTCCAAGTGGATCAAGGACCTCCACATGAAAGCAGATACACTTAAACTAATAGAAAAGAAATTGGGGAAGATCCTCGAGCACATGGACACAGGAGAAAATTTCCTGAACAGAACAGCTTATGCTCTAAGATCAAGAATTTACAAATGGGACCTCATAAAATTACAAAGCTTCTGTAAGGCAAAGGACTCTGTCAATAGGACAAAATGGCAACCAACAAATTGGGAAAAGATCTTTACCAGCCCTACATTGATACAGGGGTAATATCTAATATATACAAAGAATTCAAGAAGTTAGAATCCAGAGAACTAAATAACCCTATTTAAAAATGGGGTACAGCTGGGCGATGGTGGTGCATGCCTTTAATCCCAGCACCTGGGAGGCAGAGGCAGGCAGATTTCTGAGTTCGAGGCCAGTCTGGTCTACAGAGTGAGTTACAGGACAGCCAAGGCTACACAGAGAAACCCTGTCTTGAAAAAAAATGGGGTACAAAGCTAAACAAAAAAATTCCCAGCTGAGGAATACCAATAGGCTGAGAAGCACCTAAAGAAATGTTCAACATCCTTAGTCATCAGGGAAATGCAAATCAAAACAACCCTGAGATTCCACCTCACACCAGTCAGAATGGCTAGGATAAAAAACTCAGGTGACAGATGCTGGCGAAATTGTGGAGAAAGAGGAACACTCCTTCATTTCTGGTGGGATTGCAAGCTGGTACAACCACTCTGGAAATCAGTTTGGTGGTTCCTCAGAAAATTGGACATAGTATTTACTACCTGAGGACCCAGCTATACAACTCCTGGGTATATATGCAGAAGATACTCCAACATGTAATAAGGACACATGCTCCACTATTTTCATAGCAGCATTATTTATAACAGTCAGAAACTGAAAACAACCCAAATTTCCCTCAACAGAGGAATGGATACTGAAAATGTGGTACATCTACACAATGGAGTACTACTCAGCTATTAAAAATGATGAATTCATGAAGTTCTTAGGCAAATGGATGAAAGTAAAAAATATCATCCTGAGTGAGGTAACCCAATCACAAAAGAACACACATGCACTCACTAATAATTGGATATTAACCCAGAAGTTGGGAATACCCAAGATGACATTCACAGACCACATGAGGTTGAAGAAGTGTGGATACTTTGGTCCTTCTTAGAAGGAGGATCAAAATACCCATGTGAGGAAATACAGAGACAAAGACTGGAGCAGAAACTGAATGAAAGGCCATCAAGTGACTGTCCCACCTGGAGATCCATCCCATATACAGTTACCAAACCCAGACACTATTGTGGATGCCAACACGTGCTTGCTGTCAGGCACCTGATATAGCTGTCTCCTGAGAGGCTCTAACAGTGCCTCACAAATACAGAAGTGGATGATCACAGCCATCCATTGGACTGATCACAGGTTCCCCAATGGAGGAGCTAGAGAAAGGATCAAAGGAGCTGAAGGGTTTGCAGCCCCATAGGAGGAACTACACTATGAACCAACCAGTACACCCAGAGCTCCCAGGTACTAAACCACAAGCCAAAGAGTACACATGGCTCCAGCTGCATATGTAGCAGAGGATGGCCTTGTGGGACATTAATGAGAGGAGAGGTCCTTGCCATTTACACTGGGAATTCCTACAATTACAAGTACCATCTATTTTATGGGCTGCCTTTATCAGTAAAGATGTTTCCTGTTCTGTTTTCTCTTTCCATCAAGACACATTACAACTTACATGTTATTGATTTTGGTTTTTCTTAGGGAAAAAGGAGGAAGAAGCTTTTTCTTAAGCTAACATAAATGCAAACATTTGACAAGTGACAGAATTGGGAAAAAAGCCATAAGATGTTGTCCCTGAATTAGGTGCCATATTTACTTTTTTCTGACTGGCTGGACTTTAAGTGAAAATGCCTCTCCATGTAACTAATTTACAACCAGTTTCTCAAATGTTTGTCAAGACTCAGTTCTCTTGTGTCCAGTTAATGTATATCATACTGTGTAACCACAGGGCCACAGAGCTGAGGCTAGCAATGCCAGGGAACACTTTTATAGCAACTTCCTAGTCCTGGCACCATGTGACTATAAAATTCTGTATGTGTGTGTGTGTGTGTGTGTGTGTGTGTGTGTGTATGTAGTATGTGTGGTGTGTGGTGTATGTATGTATCTGTGTGTGTGTGTATGTAGTATGTGTGGTGTGTGTGTGTGTGTTTATGTAGTATGTGTGGTATGTGGTGTATGTATGTATTGGTGTATGTGTGTATGTAGTATGTGTGGTGTGTGTGTGGTATGTGTATATGTAGTATGTGTGGTGTGTGGTGTATATATTTATCTGTATGGTATATGCGTGTGTGTGTGGGGGTGGTGTATGTATGTATCTGTGTGATATGTGTGTGTGTGGTATGTGTATATGTAGTATGTGTGGTGTGTGTATATATCTGTGTAGTATATGTGTGTGTGTGTGGTTTGTGTATATGTAGTACATATGTACTTAGTGTGGTGTGTGGTGTGTGTGTATGTGTCTGTGTATATATTTGTATATGCATGTATGTGTCTGTGTGTATGGTGTGTGTGTATGTATATTTGTGTATATGTGTAGTATGTATATATGTGTATATGTGTGTGTCTCTGTGTATGTGTGTCTATGGTATGTTTGTGTGTGTGAATGTGTCTGTGTATGTGGTATATATGTATGTGACTGTGTGTGTATGTATGGTGTGTTTGTGTGTCTGTGTATGTATGTGTGTTTGTATGGTATGTTTGTGTGTCTGTGTATGTGTGTGTGTGTTTTTGTATGACAGAGAAATAAAGAGTTTCATCACTTTGACAGAATATCAAAGAAATACATTTTAAGTCAAAGAGGGTTTTTCTGGCCCTGTGTGCAGAGGTATGCTAGTCTGTGTATGGCTGGCTCTGTTGCTTTTGGTCTTAGAGTAAAGTAAAATGTCATTTTTTACTGAGCCTGGTACAGCAAAGCTATTCATTCATTCATTCATGGTAGGCAGGAGAGGGTGGAGAGAGGCTGGAGAAGGGAAAGGGGGAGAAATAGGAAGAGGAGAAGGGAAGGAAGGAGGAAAAAAAGAAGGAAAATGTTCAGTAGTCCCTTCAAGGCCATGCCTTTGATGACTTCTTTGCCCTGGAGTGCTCCTTCAGAGTTTCTCCACAGGATGGGAACTTCCCACACATGAGCCTTTCGGGCACAAATGTAATACTGCAGAGCAACAACCATACGAGGCTGGTGCTTAGATGGCTGCCTCAACAGACTGTGCTTCCTTACAGCTCTTAGTCTAAAGCTAAGGTGGTGAAAGGGTTGGGCGCCTGATGCCCACATTCTGCCTGTGGGCTCACCTGGTCCATGCTTTGTGCTCCTTAGGGAGAGCTTGCTGAATCCTTCTCAGAAGTGTCTACCAAGCCTAGGGATCAGGCCATGCTCTTAGTGACTCATGAAACCTTGCAATACTACATGCAAATACAGCCACGCTGGGAGTTAGGCATCCAAAAGATAAATTTAGGGGTTCCATTCAGTCTACCACAGTAAGTAATCCTTTCCATTCTTCCAGATTAAAAACCTGAAAGTCACAAGGCTAAACAATCGTCCATGGTCATCTAGCTGATAAACTACAACACTGAGCTAAGTCCATACATATTCTTAACCACCATACCCTGCTGGCTCCCATCAATCCAACACCCCCAGCCCTAGTTAGATGTTAAACCTGTTATAGAATTAATCAGAAGTTTTTCATATCTTTAATTTTTTTCCTATGGAAAACAATTCTTAATTATTATTATTCAATGTCAAATTGATAATCTAAATTGTAATTGCTACAATGTACCTCTTAATAGTGCTTACCTATCTTGATGTAGTACAAATATCCTCTATTTAAAAGTTTCTGTACTTAAATTCCTAAAATAAAACAAGAAAAAAGCTAAGGCTGGGTGGGGATGAAGCTTAGTGGTAGAGTGCTTACCTAACAGGCAGGAGACCCTGAGGTCAATCTCCCACCCAAGGGAAAGAAAAAAAGACAGAAAAATTAAAAAGGATATCAAGAACCACTTGAAAAATAGGCCTAAAACCTGAGGAACTCACTAGAGAAGACATTCAAATGCAAATAAGGATACAAAAGATGTTCGCCATCAGAACCATCAAGGAAATGTAAATAAAAACAATAATGAGATACCACTACTATTAGAATCACTAAAACTCAGAATCCTGGCAGTAGTTAGAGGTGTGGAGTGACAGAAACCCTCACACATGGCGGCTGGGAGTGAAAACAGCGTAGCCACTTTGAAAGACAGTTTTGTGGTTTCCAATAAAACATACTTCTATATTTAACCGTAGTGCTTGTAAATATAACCAGGGTAAATTTTTTTAAAGATTGTAGATTGTATTGCTTCTGAAGGATTTAAAGCTTTTTAACCCAGCTTTCCATTCAGAGAAGTTGAACATTATAATTTCAACTTTAGAATTCTTGCTAATTGACAAAAAACACTTTCATAGCAAAAATATAGCAGAAAGAAAAAAAAAGGAAAGAAAGAAAAAGGAGAAAAGAGAAGAAAGAGTGAGAGAGAGAGAGAGAGAGAGAGAGAGACAGAAAGAAAGAAAGAAAGAAAGAAAGAAAGAAAGAAAGAAAGAAAGAAAGAAAGAAAGAAAGAAAGAAAGAAAGAAAGAACTAGCAAACTTTGTTATGTTCAAGTTGATTGTGCCCCAAGGACAACCCGACTAATCAAGTGAAAGCAGCTCCTGGATTCTACTGCACAGAGATGAGAGGACCAGAGTTGTGGACCAGAGCAAGGATGCTGAAGTCTAGTGAGACGTGCCCTGCATGCTGAAGTCATCTAGTGAGACTGTGTCCTGCCTAACTACGCACTCACTGAAAGTCAATTTTATTTAAACTTCTAAAGAGAATGTTTTGTTAAACTTTTAAAAACAAAAATCCTCCAAATCTCTGACAGGAAAGAGACCTAAATGTGAGGAGAAGTTGCAATGACAGATATTGTGGGAAGCCCCACCACACCTCAGCCCTTCATTTACTTCACTCACAGCAGAAGCCCTGTTTTGAGGCAAACTCTCACAGCAGCAAGAATGCTGCTGGACCACAAAGGTGTGCCCTTAAACCTCAGCTATACACCTCTGCTTGACACAGGAGCTGGGGAAGAAGTTGTAAGAGATGGGTTCTGACAACAGATGCTCACTGTGCAGTTATTATAATTATAATGCACACAGCCTCAGAGGAAGACACTGGAGTGGGGCATCTCTCCTCATAATCTATGTTAACTTAGGCATTTCTAGTGCATTAGAGCGACTGAGAATGACACAAAGATTGGCCAGTTGAACACAGACACCTGTAACACGACTGCTCCAGACACAGAGCTACCTGTGTGAATCTGTTAATGTGGTTGGGAAATATTGCGATTAAAGAACGGAGCTAAACCTTGTTACTAGGATGGCTAAGAACCAAAAGGAAAAGGCTTGAAGGAGGAGGGTGTGGATTTCTATCCAGGCTCTGTAATCTCCCAACTCTTTCCCGAGAGGGACTAGAATGTGGGGGACCTAGCAGCAAGAAACCTTTTAGAAACCCAGTTCAAAGCATCACTGCTTCAGATCCTAGCTCAAACTTGGGGAGAAGTGGTCATTTCCACTGTGTGCACATAAAACCCCATTCTGTTCTAACAACCCTAGGACTGGCAAGCTCAGCACACTTGGCAGTCCTGGGACTGAGTTCTTGGCTCTAGCAGGGTGGCTTTCACAGTGAGCAGTGAGCGGTAGCAGCACTGAGGGGTTTTCAGTGTCTCTGCAGAATGCAGACACGGAGGAGCCAGAGCAAGAGAGGAAAGACTGGATGCATCCATGCACTTACCAGAGCTGGTAATGAGTACGGATGACGTAGCTTATCGGCAACACCCAGAAACAGCTAGAGGCCATTGAGGCTAAGAGCCTGCCATTACTTTTGTAACTTGGACTTGAAAGGCAAATGTAACCTGCTTTTATATAGGAAAGACCGGACATGCTGTATCTAAACCATAATTGCAGTTAGTAGATTACTTTGCAAGTAACCTAATTTCATGGGAAAAGTGTGTCTTACAATAAAATAGATCTGTGTTACAATAAAAAACAAGATTATAGCCAACCCCAAAATGTCTATGAATTGGAAAATTTGAGAGGAAAATAAATGAATCAGGTTATACACAAGGAAAAAATATAAAGCTTAGGAAGACTGAAATTTGACAGTGGGGTAGCTTTTTAGCGCAAAAGCCTCCCTCACCCCAACAAGGAGTGCATAGGAGGAGATGTGGGCAGAAGGTGGAGACATTTCCCTCAGCATTCTTATGTTGCTTTCCTTCAGAACAGGAAGATGAAGCTGGGGGTGTAGCTTGCCTTGTTTGCAAGGCCTGTACTGGTGTGTACATTGGGGTATTAGATGTCTTTCTCAGAGGATGAGAGGATCAATGGACATTGCCACCTTGTACCAATGGGTCTTGTTGTTTGGGTCTGGCTTTGATGCTGATGTTATTTTGTTGTGCTGGGGATTGAACCCAGGGCCTAAGCATGCTAGCAAAGTGTTCTACCGCTGAGCCAAGGCTGAAGCCCAACAATCACTGTTGACCTTTTCATAGCCTTAGCTTCCAAGCCACCTGCTAGTCAGTTTGATCAATTATTAGAAGGCATACAGCACTGGGGCTACCACTGGATCTCAGTGGTAGAAATGTGTGGTTAGAATGCACAAGGCACTAGAAGACCCTTCACACAGAAACTCTGTATACTTGTAGCAAGCTGGCATCCATCCTATCATGGGCTATCAAGAGATAGCATGACCATGGCAACTCTTATAAAGGAAAATATTTGGTTGGGGCTGGCTTATAGTTACAGCGGCATAGTCCATTACCATGGTGGTGAGAAGCAGGGGAGCAAGCACTCAGGCAGAAACTCCCAGCTGGAGGAGCTGAGAGCTCTATATCCAGATTGGCAGGCAGCAGGAAGAGGAACCAACTGTGAGCCACTAGGTCTGGTTTTGAGCTTTCTGAGACCTCAAAATCTACTCCCTAGTGACACACCTACTTCAACAAGGCTATGCGTACTAATAGTGTCACTCCCTATAGGTCTTTGGTGGTCATTTTTAGTCAAACCACCATAAGGAGCTTCCCTGAGAAGAGGAAGGAAAACAACCTCTGGCTTTGACAGTCCCCTTCTGTCTGTCCATTTCCCTAAGGTAATAAGGAAGGGAAATGGGACTCAGTAAATTACTTCTCAAGGAAGCCTTACTTGATTAGACAAGCCTTTTCATTGTCCTTAACAGTATGGGTAATAGGGACTATTCACTCACAGTTAGCAAACATCAGCATCACCGTATGCTTAATTACTGCAAATAATATGGACACATATCATGCCAGGGGTGGACACTGATGTACAGTCAGGGCCCAATGCAGTGCCTGGCACACAATTAATAGTAAAATTTGCTAAATGACTGGATGAATGTTATCTCTGCAGCACTTTTCCTACATGGGTTAAGATATAGGCTAATATACCTAGTGTGTTCTCCATTTATGTTCTAATATTTTTAACTTTATATTTAATGTTATATAAGCAATATGTGAATTATCTTCACTTAAAAAATCATGTCTCATATATGAACACATGAAAGTTATGGATGTAGAAATGTGAATTGTTCTCAATAAAGCTATTTTTATTTTTTGTTTATTTCAAGTGTGTGTGTGTGTGTGTGTGTGTGTTGCCTGCATGAATGTATACATTGGCTAGTTTTGTGTCAACTTGACACAAGCTGGAATCATCAAAGAGGTGGAATTCTCAGCTAAGAAAATGCCTCCATAAAATCTGGCTGTAGGCAAGCCTGTAGGGCAATTTTGTTAGTTGGTGATTTATGGAAAAGGGCCTAGTCCATTGTGAGTAGTGCCATCCCTGGGTGGGTGGTCCTGGGTTCTATAAGAAAGCACACTGAGCAAATCATAAGGAGCAAGCCAGTAAGCAGCATCCCTCTGTGGCCACTGCATCAGTTCATGCCTCCAGATTCTTGTCCTGCTTTAGTTTCTGTCCTTAATTCCTTTAATGATGAGCTGTGATGTGGAAGTGTAAGCTGAATAAACTCTTTCCTTCCCAAGTTGTTTTGATCCTGGTATTTCATCACAACAAGAGTAACTCTAAGATGCATATATGAACACCGTATGCGTGCAGTGCTCTTGGAGGACACAAGAGAGAGCATCAGATGCCCTAGGACTGGAATTACAGAGAGTTGTGAGCTTCTATGTATGTGTTGGCTATCAAATCTGGCTCCTCTGGAAAAGTAAGCAGTGCTCTTAACTATCGAGCCACCTCTCCAGCCTGAAAGCTATAGAACGGGGTGGGGCAGGGCTCCTTCACAACTTCCTATTGATCTAGTCTTATTTCTTTTCCCAGTTCCTATAGCTATTCTTAACTGTTTCATATATACACTGAAGGTTCTGTTTCTGTTCTGTCGTATGTGTGTATATACAGGTGTATCTGCAAAGACATATGGTCAGATATTCATAGATTTGATTTTCCATGCATGTATGTGAGAATGTTTAAGTTCAGAATATGTTAATCTAAGAGTAAGTGGCCACAGAAGCCATGCTAGTTACTGCAGAGCGAATGTAAAACAGGTAATGGAGGACAGAAGTGCCAACCAGAGTGGCAGAGACCACTGTACTGGGATCCATAGGCTGGGATGCCCTGAAACACCTGGGGCAGTGGCAGCCCCTCCAGTGACAGCTGGAAAGTGGAAGACTTGGCTGTCTGGCTAGGGGTAGAGATATGGTATTCAGAAATCAGGAGAAAAGAAGACAAAACCTGGCTTCTGGTCAGCAAGGTGTCCCAGTAGCTAAAGGCACTCATGTCCAAGCCTGATGAGCTATTCAAACCCAGAGACCCATACTGCAAAAGGAAAATACAAGTCCTGCAAATTGGTGTCCTCTGACCTCTATATACATGCTGTATCATGCTTACATATGTGTGTGCACTTACACACACACACACACACAAACACACACACACACACACACAAATCACCCATTCTTCCATCCTTGCACCTATAGTGTACATCTCTGGATCTCTTTGACCAGATCTGAAGTCAAAGATCCTAAGGATAGAGGCGGTGTGGAATAGCTTTGAGAACAGGCAGATAAGAGGTTGTCATAGTCAGTTCAAAAAATATATCTATAACTATATACATAACTATATATATACACATATATATATATATATCACTTTGGCATATGTAATGCTCTAAATTCATCAGTAACCGGTTTTTTTTATAAAGATAGTAGCTATTTTAAAACACTATTGAGAGCAGGCATGAGCCATGGAATAAAGGGTACAGCAGAAGAGCACAAAGACAGACACCATAAGGCAGCAAGTTGTTGCTGGGAAAAATCATTCTCCTACTGAAAGGACAGAGATCTTGCAGAGCAGCAACTCACAGGGCTGGGAGTGCACAGGGGCTCACAGGGCCGGGAGTGTGCAGGGGCTCACAGGGCCGGGAGTGTGCAGGGGCTCACAGGGCTGGGAGTGAGCAGGGGCTCACAGGGCCGAGTGTGTGTACATCGTTTTCATGAATCAAGCATGACCTGCTCTGCAGACACTGAGGAGAAGGCAGGAGTATCGGCTGATAAGCCCTCAAACTCAGGGTGTTTAGAGCTGCAAGAAACTTGTGTCTTCCATGGTAACTCATGATGTCTACAAAACAAGGAACTGAAACATTGGAGGGATGGACTTGGCAGCCCAGTGTCTAGGTGGGTTATTTATTATCTCTCACCTTTTGGGAACTTGTTGAAGGAGATATTGAGGGGCAGACAGTTCAGCATGAGTGCCTCCTCTTCCTGCCACTGTAACAGTGAAGGCACCTTACACAGACAGTGTAAAAATGAAAGAGAAGTTCTAAAAGGAAGTGGTTTGACACCCTGGTTCATGGACAGTGCTAGGCAGCTGACATTTTCATGAAAAAGTCACCACAGAACACCTTTTCTTTAGAAACATCACTGACTCCCAGAGTTCAACTGTCTTTGGTGCAACAGCTGAGGCTCCAGTATGCCCCGAAGTACTTTCAAGCACAGAGAGAAAAATGGGACACGGTAAGCCACATACCTCTAGGAGCTCTAGACTTCATAGGGAATTACAAGTGAATGCCTTGTGCTGGGCATGTAGCTCGGACATGCCAGGCCCTTGATTCAAATCTTAGCATCACAAAATAGTGTACAAATTGGTTCTAGTGTAATGTAATAAACAGAATATCTGTAGCTCAGGAGAGGTGGGGGATGACATGAGAGGGTGAGAAGACAGACAAATATTGTTTCCAAAGGAGATATCACAGTGGACATTAAACCAGGATCAAATAGCCAAGGGGTGGTGGCACATGCCTTTAATCCCAGCACTCAGGAGGCAGAGGCAGGCAGATCTCTGTGAGTTTGAGGCCAGTCTAGTCTACAGAGTGAGTTCCAAGACAGCCAGGTCTACACAAAGAAACCTTGTCTTGAAAAACAACAACAACAACAAAAATACCCCAAAAAACAAACAAACAAAAACAGGGTTAAGAGCTCTTTTGACCTCTAACTCCAGAATTAAATGATCAAGACCAGTTAGCCTTGGCATCACATACATACAGACCCAGCTACTTGAGGTTGAGGTAGGGAAACCACTTCCAGCCTGGAGTTCAAGACCAGTCTTGGTAACATGAGATAGACATTAAAACAATTGAGGTAAACAGTGATCAAGACCAGATCAATATTGCTCAAAACAGCACTCCCTTTTCTTAAGGATTTACAGAGACTTTCTTCTCTTGTTTTCTTCCATAATGGAAGACACACAGAGACATATATACACACAGAGTTGGACACACAAACACACAGGGATACCAGAGACACAGATACACAGACACTAATGTACACATACACACACATAAAGCCATATAGGCACACATACCAATGCACACAGACATAGACACACTGATATACCCATACATGCACACACAGGCATATACATACCTTTTGATGGAGAAAAATAATCTACTGCCCATTAATTAATATTGTCAGGTCTGGAGTAGGTCATTTAGAGACTTTGCCCTAGTACTAAAATGTTCACGGAAGATAGACAATAAGGATAAACAGGTCGTTCTTTCAGAAGGGAAAGAAACCAGGGTTTGCTCAGGAGGGCTGACATCTTTGATGAAGTGCCTAATGGGCACCTTAGTGAGAAGACACCTCTGTGCCTATGACAGCAGCAGGTGGACACTGGGGGGCAGCCTTTAGGAGAGGGAACAGCCTACAGGAAGATCCTGAAGTAGAAACAATGTTAGTACCCTTCTAATTAGTGTGTTAAGTTTTCCTCTTATCCAGCTAGCTCTTAAATAATTAAGATGAAACCATTATATACATATATGCATATTATATATTATTTTTTCCAAAAATTTATTTTTTAATTCACTTTACAACCAGATCACCCTTCTCCCTCCTCTTCTCCCAGCCCCACCCTTACAAATCCCTTTCCCCATTGTCCTTTCCCCTTCTCCTCAGAGAAGGGGAGACGCCCCCTTGGGTACCAATCCACCCTGGGACATCTAGTCTCATCAGAGTTAGGCAATCTTCTCCCATTGAGGCCCAAACCGGCAATCCAGGTAGGGGAAGGGGATCCGATGCAGGGAACAGAGACTGAGACAGTCCCCACTCTACCTGTTAGGGGTCCCACAAGAAAACTAAGCAGCACGTTTGCTACAAATGTGTAGGGAGCCTAGGTCCTGTCCCCACGTGCTCCTTGCTTAGTGGCTTGCCCAGTCTCTGTGAGCCCCCATGGACCCAGGTTAGCTGACTCTGTGGGTCTTGTGTTTTTCTTTTTTTTTAAAATTAACTTATTTACTTTTTGTATGTGAGTATGCTGATACTGATACACCAGAAGAAGGGATCAGATCCAATTACAGATGGTTGTAAGCTACCATGTGGTTGCTGGGAATTGAACTCAGGACCTTCTGAAAGAGCAGCCAGTGCTTTTAACCGTTGAGTCATCTCTCCAGTCATCAATATTGGACCATTATATTTATTTAACAAGCTTTAAAGGCACAACAACTGAGCAGTATTGTTCTGTTTTAATCCTCTAAACTAATCTGGCCACCTCCCAGCCAAAACCCGAGACACTTGTAGTTTATGGTTTTCCCTGACAAGCTGTTTTCTCATGATATCCTGGACCCTCTCCCCATGGCTAATCCCCTTTCTCCTCTCTCCTGCTCCTCCCCTGGTTGGGTGGAAGTCCTCCCCCCCCCATTTTCTACCCTGCTCAGTCATTGGCTGACCAGCTTTTACTGGCAAATCAGGGAAGAATTGTGGGGCAATGTTTACACATCATTGAGACAGGAGATACTTAAAATAAGGATTTCAACCAGATATGGGGGCACAGAAATCAGCGTTTGAACTATACAGTGCATGATAATATTATTCAATAAAGCAAGCCTATTGTAAGTATGAAGAATAGTGAATTTGGCTGAAGCCATCTGAAAATGGGATCTGCATAAAGGGAAATGAAGTCTGAGAGTAGGAGATCATGGTTGACTTGAGGAGGAAAATGCAAATATCCAGCCTACATTTTCATGGGCCTTCTTGAGCTGCTGGGTTGTGTGTGAGAGTCCCTCCAGTCCTGGAGAGATGTGAGCAAATGTCAATTCATTCCGGATAGAGCACTAGTAACAAAGCAATGAAGCCTCTATCCAAGTCCAGCTTCGTGATCCAGTCTGCTTGAATGGGCTACTTACCACTAAGCACAGGTGAGTCAAGCCAGCTTCATCCCCAGAAAGCCCATCCCAAAATATGTGACAACTCATGAAAGACACCTGCGAGCTGTTCCTGAAAGGATTGCATCAGCTTAGCAGGCCAGAGTCTCCTGTCCATGGCAGTTGTTACTACTTATATAACCCAGGCAGGGAGACTACAAATCCTGTAATAGTCAGAGCTGGCCAAGCCCAGTGAGCTTTGGTTACTTCCTAAGACTTTGTATGTGTACATATGTATACAGGTATATGTGTGTATAGGTGTGCATGCATGTGAAGGCCAAAGTACAACCCTGAGTTCCAATCATCAGGAGCTATTCATCCTACGTTTGGGACAGGACTTCTCATTGGCTGGAAACTCACCAAGTAGTCCAGACTGGCTGGCTAGTAAGCCCTGGGGATTTTTCCATCTCTGTTCCCAGTGCTGGTATTACAAGCGCAGCCAATCACACTCATCCTTTTTACATGGGTTCTGGAGGTTGAACTCTGGTCTTCAAGCACTTTAGCAACTGAACCAGTTCCTCTGCCCCAACTTGCTGAATCTTACAAGCCATCATCCTCCCTGCATGAAGGAAAGTTTTGATTTGGAGAAAATTGCTGCACGATAGAGGACAGAACAGAAATGGGGCCAGAAAATGCTGCAATGGTTCATGGGAAATAACACATGTGATGCTCTCACCTTAGTGCCTGATCTCAAAACCACCGGAGTCTCTTTGCCTCTCTCATGTCACATGGGCCTTTCAGCTACCGTCCCCACATCCTTTCTCAGTACCTATTTTTATTCTTTCTTGGTCTCCTTTCTCACTACCCACATTTACACTATTATAAAAATCAATATGAGGTTTCTCAAAACTTAAAAATACAACTGCCATTTGACCCAGATATACTACTCCTAAGCATGTAGCCATTTCCCCACGTCCCACCACAAAGATCATTAGCTTCTAGTGAGCCTGGGATGCCTACTGAGACCCTGCATTAACAAACAAACAAAAACAAAAAACAAAACAAAACAAAGATCCAACATCGCTAAGCCCACAATGTTGGGTAAATAGTGCCCTCTCCCTCTGCATCTTGTCCCACTGGAATATCTCTAGGGACAATGACAGATGCACCTGTCACCTCCTATGACAATAGTGGCTTCCTTTGCAGCTTCTACTGAAAGACATGCCTAAGGAGGTTTATTTAATTAATTAAAATAAATAGAGTGTTTTGCACTCCATGGAATCTGTGCACATATGCTTGCTGTATCGGCCAAGGCTAGCAAAGGACATTGTATCTCTTGGAACTGGAGTTAAAGATGGGTTTTAGCTGCTGTATGGGTGCTGGGAATCGAACCCATGTCCTTTACAAGAGCAACAAATATTCTCTGTAGCTGAGCCATCTCTCCAGCTCCCTATTTATAATGAGAAAGGATATACTTTAGGATAATAGAAGTGTCACAAACACATAAAGCAAGAACATTGTTTATTTTGTTATCAAGTACTATGAGCTAAGTGTGGAGAGATTGCTTAGCTGGTAAATGGCTTGCTTTAAAGCCACAAGCACCTGAGTCACCCCCCAAAATCCATGTAAAATAGATAGGCCAATGGGGTGAGCTCCTAATGCTAGCACTGGGGAGGTAGAAATGGGCATATCCCTCTATCTCACTGTCTGGCCGGCCTAGCCTTATTAAGACCTTCAGACCAACATTGATTTTCAGGACTGATTCAAATAAAAAGGTAGGTATCATCCAAGTAATGACACCTGAGATTGTTCTGTGGCCTCTAAAGACATGTGCATGGGCAAGAATACATTCACACACACACACACACACACACACACACACACACACACACGCACACGCAAAACCTGCGTGCTATATACATAATTGTATATGCTTGCTTTTATGCAACTGGAAACACAATGGGTTTTTCCGCACCACCACTGCCACAAAGTCTTGAGTATTACACTGTACTACATAAAAATTACATCAGCTAAACATCATTAAGTAGTTGGGCTTTTTCAACTCTGCTACAAGCTTGAGGGACTGCGGTTGTATATGTTCTCCCAGGGTTGCCTGAAACTCTGTCATGCAGTACAGGACAGTATTGCAGGTGATACCCAGAAGGATGCTAGCATAAGTAACCAGAAGCTGAAGCCTCCACTGGCTGGACCTGGGGGTTCGAGGGGAAGGGGATGTTGGTCAAAGTCATTTCCATGAAAAGCACAGGAGGATAAGAAGAAGCCAGGACCCATAATTTCAAACCTACAGCTCCAAATCAAATGATACAGAAGTATCCTTTATATAGGCCACCTTCTTGTTACAAGTCAAATGATCTTTTTTTACGCGAGCAATAGGGGTAGTTTTGAGGAGCTGTTCTGACCTCAGAGCTGCAAACAATGACTTGATACACAGACATGGGTCTAAAGCACTGAGCCAAACTGACCGTGACACACAGCTCACCTGGCCCTTCATCAGAGCCCCAAGAAATCCAAGTCTACTCTAATGATCCCAATCAGGAGACAGAGAAATCCAAGTAGAGCTAGAGAGTGGCCTTAAGTTATGAAAATCTTTTCCTTGTGCCTATCTTATGAAAATATTTGGACCTGTGGACACATTAAAGACTCCTGTAATGACACTGGAATAGATCCTGTCAGGGAAGGCTCGATCATGCAGAAAGTCAGCACTTGACTAGAACAGACATAATCCATCATGATAGCCAAAGAACTAATTGTGTTACAGGACAGGGATTAAGGTACACAACGGAGCTTCCTTAGGCATTGTTCACAGCAATAATGAATTGTTCATCATAGGCAATAACACTGTCAGTTTGTTAAACTACATAAATTTGACTTTGTAGATACTGAGCCACTTTTAATAGTTTTCACATTCTGACTTTTGAATCACTCTCTTTTAAATCAGGCCCCATACCTGTTTGTCAGCTAGACTGTATTGAAAGCACTCACTTTGTGGGCACCACACTGAGCTCACACAGTAAGGAAAGTACATGCAAGCCACACCTTCACAGGACCCTCCAGGGAAGAGATTCAACATCAGACAGCCAGTGATACAATCACAGATCCATGGAGAGAAGATGCTCAGAGTCCTGGAGAAAGCAGGACAGGGGATCCCGAGCTTGTGAGGACATTAAAAATGACAGATGTAAGGATTCATTTTTCTCAGTTTTGTCTACCAGGGCTGAGGATGGCCCCTCTAGCATTGTGCCTGCTAAGCAGGTGTTCTACCACTGAGCCATGGCTGAACTAGTTAGAGCCACTCTTTGCTGGGCCTTTGAAAGGCTGTTCAGCTGCTTGAGAAATATATGTGTCATTATCATCATGGTTTGAGACGATGAAATGGTTCCACATCATGGCTGTGTTCCCAGTTTTGCCAGCCCTCAATAATTATCTTTGAGTGCCTATTGTTTGCCTAAATAGCCGAAGACTGGGAAAATAGTGAGCCAAACTGCAGAATCCCTGCCTTTCTAGGACTGTTTTGCCGGGGGTGGGGTGGGGTGGGGCGGGGAGTGATGGGGCAGAGTCAGACCATGCCTAGCTAGCTGTAGACTGCAACCTAGTGATGGCTTCCTTAATGGGACAATGCAGGTACACATGTGCACATATGTCAACAGGGCTGGCCAGCAAGGACAGACTTTCTGAGGGGGCCACTGTGAACGAAGAGTCAGAGATACAGTTAATGGAACAGGGAGGAAGGCAGGAGGCCTGTTTTGAGAGTTCCAAGTAAGACTAACTTCTATGCCAAAAGGTGCAGGGTGAGGGTAAGAAGAGGCCTGTGCAGCTTGCTAACTCCAGGCCAAGGACACTCCTTAGAAGGGGGTTAGTGTGTCTAAAGTAGACAGGAAGCTGAGAATGATGTTAAGCAGAGAGTGTCATTGTCCCATGGACATCAGAAATGACTGCTCTGTCTGCAGCAGAAATATCAGATCACAGCGTTTGCTCTAAATCCTAATCACCTCTGCCTTTCTCACTCTGCTATCCTGTGATTTCAGAGATTTAAAAAAATGCACACCTGATACAGTTAGAGGAAAGTTAACAATAAAGAACTGTGTGGCCTGTGGAAGCGGGTGCTGCTTGGTGCTGACCCGCTCTGCCTTTCCCCGTCTCCTCTTGTGTCTTCTGGAATCCACGTTCCTCCCATTCTACCAAGTGGGAAGAGCAATGCTCACTCTGAGGAGTCACAAGGGTGATAGCAAAGAGATTCACCAATCACCTGGCATTAGGCAGAACTCAGTGCGTGCCACTGTTATCAGCAGTCGATGTACCACTCCCACACTAGTCACAGGGCTACATCTAGCACATAACTGGTGTATGTAAGCTGGTACTACAGATTTTTATAGATAGCTATCTAATGACATCCACCTAACACTAGTATTATAAGACAAGTTCGTATTACCCGTGTTTTTAAAATAAAAATGCATAGACAATAACATTTTTAGCCTTTTCCCAGTCTATTATATGACATACAAGTCACTCATGTTTGGAACTTTACCCTTGGGTGAGTATTCCCTGCACCAACAAATTGGGGCATCATTAGCCTGTCCATCCTACAGCCTAAATGGGATTAACTTCTTAGGAGTAATTTTTTTCAAGAGTTTTTTTTTAGCCTGATAGGGAGCCTCACATGCCATAGTGGGTGCCCAGTAAATAACTGCAGAATGGAAGAGCAAGTAAAGGATAACTGAATACATTTAACTATAGCTTATGAGACTTTTAGAGGATGGAATATTTGAAATCCAGACTGCCCTAGAAAATTCAGGATATATGATCAGCATACATTCTGACTTTAAACAGAGCTGCCGGGAGCAGCTATGACAAGTTCCACTGTGGGCTTGCGCTGTTTATTTTTCAGTTTAAAAATTGTTCCAAGCTCCTTGTTCACGGAGAAGAAACAACCTAGATCTTAAAGGACCTCTGTCTAAGCCCAGACCCGGGCCCCGGATCGGCTTTTCCCTTATCTCACTCGCTATAATTAGCTGCCTTGACCAGACCTCTGCTGGCACCGAAAGAGCAAGCCGAACAGCCGTAGATTTTGTTTGTTAGGCACAGCTGAGCCTGGCTTAACAGAGTGTCAATTCAAATAGGAAATAAAATATGCAGCAAAGTAGAGAAACTGGGAACAAAGAATCCAGTCTGACAATTTACAGGGGAGCTAAAGAAACACTCAAAATGGCATCCAAAAGGTGAAATGCTCCCAAGAATCCAAAAGAGAGAAAATGGACTGAGAAACTGAGAGGAGCTCAAAGGACTGATTCAAAGTAGAGGAAGAGATTCGGGGCTTGGAAGGGAGGATGTTTTAAAGTGAGGCTTTTTAAAGTGTAATTTATATATAATGAAATTTACCCTTGTGCTCTACAGCTAAGTTTTGATCAGCACATGCAACTATGCTGTTATCATCGTAGCTATGATATAATAGTATTTAATTATTTCAACATTTCTTCTTATTCCTTTGGAACCAGATGTTACTCTAACCCTGATCTGCTTTCTGTCCTTCTATGTTTGCTTAGGGATGAGAGTGTAGCTCACTGATAGAGTGCAATCACGGGCAAGTTCCTAGTTCGATCCCTGGTACCACCACCAAAATTGGGAAAGGGACTAAAAAAGAAAGAGTAGAGCTTAGCCTGTGTGTGGGTGTCGTGACTGAGATTCTGTAGCCTGGCCATTCATTTTCCATGCTGCTTAACAGTACCATTTAATGAACATTCATACTTACTAGAGATCTATTATTGACGAAACCTTTAATAACAAATTATAGACAACATGCATTGTTTTTCTTTCTTACAGCCCGTCTGTGAGGAGGTATATTCAACATTTCTCAAATAAGAGAAGAGAATCAAAGAGATGTCCATCTGGTAAGATGAGCAGTGACTGAAAATGGAGACAGGCAAAAATGGTTCCTTGGCTTCTCTCCGACGCTAGATCAGGTCAGCTGGGACTTTCCTATTTATTTATTTATTTATTTATTTATTTATTTATTTATTTATTCAGTGTTGACTAGCACTCACTTGGAGGAAAATGAGGCTCACCAAAAGGACTAAAGCACTTCTCACAATAGCTCTTTGCACAGTCAAGCAGCACCACAGTCAGTAGGTTCTCAAGCATAGATGTCACCCCAAAGTGCGGCAAACGATCAACCTTGGGAGGGTCCAAAGTCCCCTGAGATGCTTCAGACATACAGAGGACTCTTATACTCATCTTTTTTATCTTGCCCCATACCTCCAGAAGGACAGCCAATAGGAACTCATTGTACGCATGTGCAATCCAAAGCATGGTGGCTGTTTTAATACCACTTGAAACCAAAAATGCAGGCCATATGTGAATGTAAAAGTAGTACATACACTTAAATAAAAGTTTTTTTCAAGCAGGTATTTCACAAAGAATTGTATCTAGAACAGTGATTCTCAACCTGGGTTGAGGGGTTATGACCCCTTTGGAAAACCTTTATCTTCAAAAATACTTGCATTAGGATTCAAAACAGTAGCAAAATTACAGTCATGAAGTAGCGACAGAAATATTTTCATAGTTGGGGTCACTACAACGTGAGGAACTGTATTAAAGGGTCATAGCATTAGGAAGGTTGAGAACCATTGCTCTAGAATAAATAAAAGGCACCCATGTGAAAAAACAAAGAAACAAAAAACCAAACCAACCAAACAAACAAAACTAACGTAAAAGGTCAATTTGGATTGGCTTTACAATGGATGATACACAAATGGCCAACAGTGCTTTAAAACCAGACTTCTAATTTTCCACTCACTTCCCCTTCTCACACAACAGCCTTTTGCATAATCTCAGGAGTCTAGGTCTATAACATGAGCACAAACTAGATATGTTTTGAGAACCCATCGTAAGAGTGTATGTTGAAACGCTTGTTCTGCAGACAATCTGGCCACTTCCTACGGATGGAAACAGAGGTGGAGTGCCTGCTTATTATCGCACAGAAAACTACACCTGGGCTGAGTACTTTATATTTCAGAATGGAGAGAATCTCCCCAGTCTCTCAGAGAAAACCGAAAGGCTCATTTAGAATCTTTGATGCTGAGGATGCTGTTCTGCATTAACACACAGCACAGAGAGGCAGAGGCATGTGTACGGCCATTTTAGAAATTGTCTGAAAATTCATCCTTATCATAAGCCAAAATTCATTTAATATTTTTTGTTTTCTTTCTGCCTTATTTAATTCAAGACAGCAACTCAAATAGCAATTTATAAAACCACCTAAAATATTTTTGCTTGTGCCTGTGGTGTGTGTGAATGTGTGTGTACGTTCATATGTGTGTGGGTACAGGTGCCTATGGAAGCCCATGTTGGCATTGAGAATCTTCTTTAACTGCTTTCTACTTTATTCACCGAGGCAAGGTCTCAGTTGAGTTCACCAGTACAATATGGCTAGTACAAGTAGCCATCTTACCTAGGATCTCCTGTAACTAGTCTCTAAGTACTGGAATTACTAAATGGGTATGACTTCATGCCCACCTAGTGCTGGGGACTTGAACTCTAGTCTTCAAGCTTGCCTAGAAAGTGCTTCACCAGCTGAGTCCTGTCCTCAGCCCTCAAATCTAAAAAATGAATCATGCTGGGCACGGTGGCACATGTCTTTAATATCCAACAGAGGTAGGCCAGTCTGAGTTTGAAGCCTGGTCTACACAGCAAGCCCAGGACAGCCAGGACTACATAGAGAAACCCCATCTCAAACAAACAAATAGCAAAAGCAAAGCAAAGCAAAGCAGAACAACAGCAAAAAAAATCATTCTGGGCTTGGAGAGAGGGCTCCACGGTTAAGAGCACCGTTGCTCTTGCAGAGGACCCTGAATCAATTCCCAGCATGCATATGGAGGCTTATGCCTGCCAGTAACTCCAGTTCCAGGGCATCAAATGCTCTCTTCTGGCCTCTGAGGGCACCAAGCATGCATTTAGTACACATATGTACATATTGGCAAATATTCAAACATGAAAGAAAAATAAATAACTTTTTAAAAAAATCTAACTTCAACACAGTTGAAGTTGATTCTTACATGCTGAGAAATGATTTTAGGAAAATATTGAAAGTTTTTGCCTTTGGGAAACAAACCAAGAGAGCTGAAAGTTTGTACCTACAGTAAAATGACTGCAGTTCCTAACCAAACAGTTAGAATTTGAGCTGAGGTGTTTTGAGAAGCGCTCACTGGTGCTATGTGATGAGGCAGCATAAACAGTATAGAGAATTTATGTCATGCATCCAGAACCATGGCCTAATAAGTTTCTGTAGTAGGACACAAGTGAGCACTGCTAGAAACACCTCTAACTCATTACATAGTTGACTTTGAATTAATTTTTGATTTTTAAAGCCATTACTGTTACTAATTTTTGTGAGCTGCTCCCCCATATTTAAATACATAACTTCATATGGTGTCATGACCCATAATTTCTTAAAAAGCTGGACATGTGGATTCCCAGAGCTCTCTGGCCTCCAGTGTAACCAAGTGATGACGTCAGGTTGACTGAGAGACCCTGTTTCCAAGGACACAGTGGGAAGCAGAGGAAGACAGCTGACATCAACCCCTGCTTTTTTTTTTTTTTTTTTTTTTTGGTTTTGGTTTTTTTGAGAGACAGGGTTTCTCTGTATAACCCTGGCTGTCCTGGAACTCACTCTGTAGACCAGGCTGGCCTCAAACTCAGAAATCCACCTGCCTCTGCCGCCCAAGTGCTAAGATTAAAGGCGTGTGCCACCATCGCCCGGCCAACCCCTACTTTACACAGGAACAAGTACAATACACGCATCCAAGCTTGTTAGTCTTTGTGACTGTGACACAAACTACCATGACCTGGAAAGAGGGAACCTCACTGAGTACTTGCCTCCATCAAACTTGTCTGTGGACCTGTGTGAGGCATAGTCTATTTGTTTGGGGTTTTGTTTGTTTGTTTGTTTTTGTTTTTGTTTTTGGAGACAGGGTTTCTCTGTGTAGCCCTGGCTGTTCTGGAACTTGCTCTGTAGACCAGGCTGGCCTCAAACCCAGAGATCCACCTGCCTCTTTCTTGAGTGCTGGGATTAAAGCCTGTGCCAACACCGCCTAACACTTTTAAACCTTTTGTCTTCTCTGGACATTTAAGAACCCTTAGAATGAAATTCTGAGGAAAGAATAGGAGGTTTCAAGGAACTAGTTAATATTTAGGTGAAAGGAATAATGAGGTCAGACAAAAAGGATGGACCTGATATAAGAACAGCACGGTTTCAGTTCTGTGAGTCAGGGAGGGGAACAAAACTGAGAGAAGGAGAAGGAAAGGGAGAGAGCCGATCTGAGGTGGGCCCTGCTCACGTGATTAAGTTCTGGTTTCCATGGAGTTGTCACTCTATAAATATTTTGTATGCTATTCTGAGAAAACATTATTTTTAGAATGGGGTGATGGCCTCATTGTGTTCTAGCTGAGGACATGGGGAAGGTCTGTTGACCAAAACAAATTTTACTCACTGCCCAGGTCACCCAAATGTGACGCTGTATTCTCATAAAGTACCAGCTTTTCTCTTTCTGAAAGAGGTCTGGCTGGGGTGCCCAGGCCAGGTAGGCTCAAACAGAAGCCTTTGACTCAGTTTACTAAGGAGCTGGCAAATGCTTCCTGCAGCCCAGCCCAGAGCTTTGGAGGCTAGTTTTTAGCATATCAACAGGGAGAGGCTACTTGAAGAGGCTTCTCTTGACACAACACCTTGTTAAACAGGAGGTAAATTCACTTCTCACACACAATAGACCATAGACAGTGCTCCAAGATAATATGCTGGCTCCATGCACTATACAACCAGGGAAAATGGAGCGGCAGCTCCCAAAATTCTTTAACAGAGAAAATGGCTGCAGTGACTTAGCCAGGAAAAAAAGAAAGATGGAATCCAAAGCTGGAAAGAACATAAAAAGTTCTCTAAGAAATAGATTCTCACTTACATCATCTACCTCAGTGTATGTTGCTAAAGTTGTTCCTCTCCAAGCATGTACCATATGTTAGGCACCACAGGGAAAGACAATAATAACTTCCCTATACCATATTTTCACAATTCTAAGATGCATAATTATTTTTTGCACATTTTGGCATCTCTGAGATGAGATAGTTTTTACAACTAATGGCATGTAATAATTACTACATTTTAAATGGTGTATAAGATAATTGTTTCCAAAAATTATTTTGTCCTTAGAGTTACTAAGTTACAGTATCTGATGTTTCACTGCCCAAAGTATTCTCATCTTATTGAACTCAACAACATCACATTTGGGTGAGCTAGGCAGTTCCTGAGATCTGGAATGGCCAACAGACCTCCCCATGTCCTCAGCTAGACTATGATGAAGTCATCACCCTACTCTAAAAATATTGTTTTTTCACAATAATACACAAAATATTTATGGAGTAAAAACTCCCTGGAAGCAAGGACTTGGTGTTCCTCATTTCTAAAACAGCAGGGTAGAAAGGACTGTTTGGCAGAGAGTAGACACTTAATAAATAGTTATTGAATAAATGTATTCTAGGAGGAAATGGGAGGTCCAAGAGAAAGAGAGGGAGAGGTAGAAGGAGACGGAGATCGTGAGCCTATGGCTGTGTGGCTGGAACATTTATACAAGGGATTGCTATCCTACCATCTCCCTCTGTTGATAGTGCTTCATAAGTCAGTCAATCATCCACCCCACAAGGCCTTCGTTGGGTCAATCTAAATTCACTTGGTCGCCAGCATATTGCAAAAAATACTGGTGTCTACAAAAGCTGAATTGACTTTAACCATCTGCTGTAGGAAACTTTGGGAGAGAATATCTACCTTGTTTTGGTCTCAATCTTCGTTGATCTGCAAATTTAGGAATAATAAAACCTGAAGACATAACTATGAGTCTTAAATGCTATCAGCTATGGTGAATGTACCCAACAAAAAGAAGAGGCTTAACAACTCTTCTCTTCCCTCACCCTGCTCCACTTCAGCTTGATTATACTTCAGTTTTAGTTTACCTTCCCCCTTAAGATATTAATTTGATTCATAACCAGCTCTCCAAAGCTCAAGAGAGTCCCTGACACATTTTAAGTGCCCTTGAATATTTTGGAATTGGTCAGGTCATTCATTTCATTAGATACCTACTGTATACCTGCTATATACTAGGGCCCATTCTAACCATAAGGTATGCCATAATTCTTAACAATAGAACTTAGAATAACTCCCTATACATGGGCTGGGGATTTAGCTCACTGGCAGAGAAATTGCCTGGTATGAGCAAGGTCCTGATTTTGATCCTCAGTACTGTTAAAAAAAATTCCTTGTCTTCATGGTGGGAGGTTAGGCAGATGGATAAGACACAAATAAATTATATGCAGTAGTAAGTGTTGTAGAGAAAATAAAACATAAACGGGGTATAATACATGTGGGATGAGTAGGAGTGAACTGTAATATTAATTTAAATGTAATGACAGTTGAGCAGAAACTCCAAAGGAATTAGGGAAGTCTGTGCCCATATCAATCTAAGTAATCTCTGTGAGAAATCAAAATATTTAAAGGGAAAAGTGGAAGAAAGTAGCTAGAACATTCTAGAAGGTGGAAACATTTGAACAAGAGCAAATTCAGCAGAGCACTTGTGTGGACAATGCTAAATGGACCATCTACTAGAGTCTCAGCACTGTGAATATCAAGAATCCGCATTGTACTTCAAGTACAATGCTGAATTACTGAAGGCTTTTAAGCAGGTGGTGTCACTGGAAGCTGTCTGACAGAATAGTCCTTGCAGAAACTGTTAAAAAAGGGGGGGGGAGGGGCAGCAGTTCTGTTTAAAATTCTAAAGTTTGGCATCACAGTAGATTCCCAAGAAAATCTGTAAACATTAGGAAATGTAGGTTTGAGGTTAAGAAAAAAAAAAAACCTGGGATTTGAGGGAGGGCTTTGAGATTTTAGAAGCTCAAGTCAGGCATTGTTTGTTTCAGTCTCTTCCTTGCTGCCTGCAGATTCAGAGGCCTAACACTCAGTTATGTCCCAGCACCATGTCTGCCTGCTTCTCCATGCTCCCCTATGATGATGATGGACTAAACCTGTAAACTCTAAGCCAGCTCCAATTAATGTTTTCCTTTGCTGAGTGGTGGCGGTGCCCACCTTTAATCCCAGCACGCAGAAGGCAGGGGCAGGTAGATCTCTGAATTCTAGGTCAGTCAGGGCTACACAGAGAAACTCGATAGACAAACAAACAAAAAAAAACCCAAACAAACAAAAAAAAGTTTTTCTTGCCAGACGGTGGTGGCGCACGCCTTTAATCCCAGCACTTGGGAGGCAGAGGCAGGCTGATTTCTGAGTTCAAGGCCAGCCTGGTCTACAGAGTGAGTTCCAGGACAGCCAGGGCTACTATACAGAGAAACTCTGTCTCAAAACAAAACAAAACAAAACAAAAACAAACAAACAAAACAAAAACAAAAAAAGAGGTTTTCTTTATGACAGATGCCATGGTCATGGTGTCTCTTCACAGCAATAAAACTCTAAGACATCAGACCAAGCAGATCCTGAGAGTCCATTCCAATGATCTCCCAAGGCTGTAGTAAGTGGAACACGTTAAATCTCCCTCGTGATCTGAGAGCATTTCTCTCTGGAATGTTCCACACTTAGCCCAACACTACATAACCAGAGTGAAAAGCAGAAAACATCATGCTTTGGAAAGCTCAGATTCACCAGGAATCAACAAGAACATTTCTCATGCCAGATGCTTCTGTCTTAAGGAAGGAATTTTGTTTTAAAGTGTGCTATGTGAAATTATCTAAACACTTTTCATAAAGCAGTGTGCCTATAATTAGTCATATCTTAAAAGAACCACATGGCTCCTCACATTTGACTTCTCAATCTAGCACTGACTGGAAACATCAGAAAAAGAATCTAAATCTAATTCTTTAGCATTTTGGATGATCTCTCGTTTAACCTTCAGCAAGCAGAAACGGAGGTGTGGGAGGGCTGCAGAATCAAAGAGTGGGGTTTATAAACTACAGGGAGAGAAGACACAGGAAGCAGCTGCTTCTTTACGTAAGATTCTTGAGAACTGCTACTGTGACAGTGGAGATCCGAGAAAAGGAAAAAGAAAATGTTGCTGAAATAAACTTTGTTCTTCCTGACAGAAGTTAAGAGTTGTCATCTTGCCTACAATTTCCCAAGTGTGTTAGCTGTCTATAGTTAGCACCAGGTTCCTCAGGAGGAAAGAAACTGGAGGAACACACGAAAACTTGGCTTGTTTTATTTGAAATAATATTCCAGAGATCTTCAAATGTTTTGCTTACATAACCCCCAAAAGAATTTCTTTAAGTTACATAACCCCTCACATATTTTCAGTTGACATATGAAAACTTCCAACATAAGGTAAAATGAGATGATCGACCATAACTAGGATCAATATTTCATGATAATATTGGATAAAACAGGTCTTCCTTCCCCAAGGAACAAAGCGCCCCAAATTTGAAAGGAATCACGTAAACATTTTCCTGAGCCTTCTCCACTCAAAGTTTCTCAATGTTTGTATTTGTCCTGAAGAACATTCCAGTTCACATAAAGAGAATCAACACTGTGTCTGCTTTCTAGGTGTGCCAAATCCAGAGCTCCTCCCACAAAGGCCATCAATCATCCCACCTCTGTTTGGGTATGACACACTCATCATTAATAAAGAGATGTATCAAGAAAACTTCAGACCAATTTCCCTTATGAATATCGATGCAAAGATACTCAATAAAATTCTTGCAAACTGAATCAAAGAACACATCAAAACGATCATCCAACATGATCAGGTAGGCTTCATCCCAGGGATGCAGGGATGTTTCAATATACAGAAATCCATCAACATAATTCACTACAAAACAAACTCAAGGACAAAAACCATATGATCATCTTACTAGATGCTGAGAAAGCATTTTACAAAATCCAATATCCCTTCATGATAAAAGTCTTGGAAAAACCAGGAATTCAAGGCTCATATTTGAACATAGTAAAAGCAATAAAAGAAAACCAGTAGCCAACATCAAACTAAATGGAGAGAAACTTGAAGCAATCCCACTAAAATCAGG
>NW_022196906.1:19356470-19360501 GCF_008632895.1 Mastomys coucha
TGTTTTTTGGAGGGGGAACTGGGAAAGGAGAAATTTACATGTAAATAAAGAAAATATCTAATAAAAAATTAAAAAAAAAAGAGATGTGTCTTCGCTAGCTGCAGTGATTATCTTGAGAATAGCCTCCATAGGCTCATATACTTAAATACTTGGTCTTAGCTGATGGAACTATTTGGGAAGGATTAAGAGATAGGGCCTTGTTGGATGAGTCATATTGCTGGTGGTGGATGTTGCAGTTTCAGACGCCCATGTAGACCCAGCTTCTTTCTGTGTCTGTTGCTTATAAGCTCTCAACTACTGCTCTAATACCATGCCTATCTGCCTACTGCCATGCTCTCTACCATGATAATCATGGACTCTACTAGCCCCTATGTGCCCCTAATTAAGTGCTTTCTTTTGTAAGTTGCCTTGGTCATGGTATCTCTTCACAGCAATAGAAAAGTAACCAAGACAATAGCTTCAGTGTTTCTTTGCTTTTTTTACATCTATATGTACCTATAAAACTGAAACAAATCCCTTAACAGTTAAACCAATACAGTCGCACAGAGCAAAATATTCAGTCTATATTGAAGTGTCTCACAAGGTCCCAAATGTCCTTTATGGTCAGTTTTAATAATCCAAGCTCCAGTTCAAGGTTATATATTGTATCTGGCTATTATATTTCTTGTCTTTTTTAATCTGGTAGATGCATTCCTAATGGAAGTTTTGTTGTGCTCAACAGCACAAAAAATTATTCCCGGGGAATGAAGAAAAATTACTCTTTCTTGTATACAACACAAATAAACATTCAGGATGTAAAAATCCATGAAGGACTCCCATGGTGCTTTTACTATGGGGAAATGGTTGGAGCTAATGCCTAAAAATGATCCCCCTTCTCCTCCCAGGGGCATGGAGAAACACTAGAAGAATAAAAAAGCACAGGTCTCTGCCATGACACTGATGGACTGAGAAGCCCCATCCTCAGTTTGTGCATTCCCTGGCTTTCTAGGCGAGGTCACATCCAATCACTGAATAAGGCTGACTTATATTGGATCATTTTCACTCAACATGGGGACTTGTAAGAGACGGCTTGACTCCGGAGTTTCTTCTCTGAGCTGAGGAAGATTTGTGGGGTCTGCAATGCAACCTGATTCCCATTACCTCTTTTTCTGTGTGCAACACTCCTCCATACAACATTTGCATCCCTAGCTCTGTCCTTCTCCTAGAGAACAAAACTGGTATTGCAAAGGCCAATGCAGGTTTACAGGTAGATTTTAGCAAGGAGTAGACAGAAAGTTAATGATCTGGAAAATGACCCCTTTAAAATTGCAAAAAAAGTCATCACCTGCTCATTCTTTTAATTTAATTTAAAATTTACTTAATATGGGATTTAACATAAGAATTTGACTCTCCTTTATTCCAGGAACTGGTCACAGATGATTGCTTCTATGTCTAGTGCTGAAAGCCTTGAGATTCTTGGAGAAATCATTTGGGAAATAGAGATGGCAGTGAGGAAGGAAAGCCAAAACAAAGGAGCTCACAGGGTCAGATCAGAATCTGCATTATCTTTCTGTCCCAAGCTTCCAATGTCAGTAATCTGGTACTTTCTGAAGATGCTAGAGTCCATTAGGGAGCCAAACACATCTCTTATGGGAGGCCGAGAAGCCGGAGAAGCTGCTGTCCTACCTTACCGTGGTTACCGTGGTGGGGGCAGCATGACTGAACTCCAAGGACAGAAGTGACCTGCATCAGCTTCCAAGAGTGAGGAGAAAGTAGCTGCTCTCTGCTTGCTCTTTTAGTTATTTAGAGCTCACATATGAAAGATCCCATGGAGCCCATTCCATTCCATGGGTGCACAGAGAAGGGAGCTTGGAAGCTGCAGCTTCAGCTGAGATCAGCTCACACTCAAATCTGCCACTTCTAACTAAGGATCCCTGATTGTATAAATCACAAAGGGCCAGAAATTCCACCTGAAAATTATGTCTGAGAGTTAAAGATTAAATGTGAACCTCTGTTGAATATAAAATATAAAAGTTCATTAAACCTAAAATTCTATCAGCTGGAGAAAATTACTTCTTTACTTTAAGGTTTTGGCAATGATAAAAGAGGAAGCTTAAATCTTAGAGATCTAGGTGTGTGTGTGGGGGGGTTGGCTATTAACCTATCTAACATTAAGTTTATTCATCCATATGAAGGGCAGGATTCAGCAAAGACTATACTAAAATAGTGTACACAGTTAAAATATACAGTGTCAGCCCATCATTAGTGCTTACCAAAGAAAGGGCAATCATTATTTCAGAGTTGTTTTAAAGCTTCTCAGTTAATAAAGTCATGCTGAGACCATAGATCCATTGAATTCCTGGACTAAGACTGGTTAGGTTAGAGATTGAAGCTTTCAGAACCATCAGCTCAAGCCCTCTAAAGTCAGAGTCACCCCGTGTCCTTGGGCAACAACAGGAGACACAAATCTCATAGTCCTAATGGGTTAGCTTCCAATTGATCCCATGAATAGCTGAAGGCAGAAGACCGCAGCCAATGAAAAATGATGCTTCATTGATATTGAAAGTCATAGTTTCCTAAAGGCAGATCCCTCCTTCATGCCTCAAAGAGCTGAACTGACCTGGGAATCATGGGAGTAAATAAAGTTGTGAAGGTCATTTTGTTCTGTCCTAGTGTAATGTTTTTCACCTTCTGCTTTCTTCCACTAGTATATAATTTAAGGACCACGGATGCAGTTCTTGGTCAGAATTCACCTGGTCTGGAATTAATCAAAACTGTGGTTTTGACAACTACAAGTCCAAGTCTAACTCACTGTAAAAGGACAAATACTCAAAAAGGAAGGATGAAAGGACAGATGATAGGAAAGAAGGAAGGAAGAGAGGGCAGGGCAGAGAAGGGGACGGGAGGGCAGTGGAGAGAGAGAGTTGTTCTTTATTTGGCTCAGCAATGTGTATTCCAGAGGAAGTGGACTCTGAATTTTGCAGGGCCTTAGCAATTCAGTTTCTAGATTCTCTCTCTGTAGAACAGGCTGTCTTCAAGCTCACAATCCCTGTCTTGTCTTTCTGACTATTAGAATCATAGGCATGTGCAACCATGCCTGGATGTCTGTCTCTGCAGAATATGACTTCTTCTAACTATGAACTAAATAAACAGCTAGTACTTTTATACTTGCTGAGCCCATTCCTAGCTTGCAGCATGTTCTATTATTGTTAACTTTGTCTACAAACCTCCTCTGACTCATTCATGCCACCATGCTTTAAATAAAGGCTGATGGTAGGCACTTTGCAGGATCCTGTGACGATTACAATCACTGTGTGAAAAGCACACAGTTTACCTGTTACACTCCTCCAGCATCATCAATGCTTCCCATATTCTGCATTGCTGTAAAGAGACCCTATAGCACACTTCTTTGCCACATAAGTCTATCATTTTTTAAAAAAAGAATATTTAAATCAGCTGCAGAACTCCTTTAGAAACAAAAACAGTGCTTACATCAATCCGAGATAAAACACCCTTCCCCTGAATGGTTTAAGATATTATTCAAGCAGTGTCTGCTCTTTCAGTCTCTAACAAAGGGTCTTTTACATGGCAGCAGCAGCTGGGGGAAAAAAGAGGGAGACAGAAGCTGGCTCTGCTGTACTCATCTGCCATCCATAAATGGTCTTTTCATGAGGACAGCAGATAAAGAGGAGAGCGAAGACAAAAAGAATTCTTGAGTGAGGACTGGAAGAGCTGCAACCCCATGCCATGTCTGGTTCAGATATGCAGAGTAGCTTTCTCAGGGCTGTGCCTCTTGTGAATTATGAGTCCCCCACTCCCAGCCCCACCCTCTGGCTTCATATTAGAGACAAGATGCAGCTGTCAGGGTCTCCAGAGATTTCCTAGCAGTCTACTACAGTGAAATAAAATACCATGTTATGCTGGAAAACTAGCTAGTTCTCTTTTCACATGGGCTGTGCTATCTCAGGGCCAGGACAAATGATCCCAGGTCTTGTTTCTCTTGAGATTTGTGCCAGGAGCTACACAAGCCTCGTGTGTGTGGCGGGGGGGGG
>NW_022196906.1:19360511-19381665 GCF_008632895.1 Mastomys coucha
GGGGGGGGGATGTTTTAATGTGTTCTCTGGTAATTTATTTTTGAGACTGAGTCTCACTATGTAGACTAGGCTGGCCTTTAATTCATATGTAGGTGGAGCTATCCTGGGACTCAAAATCCTTCTGTATCAGCCTCCCAAGTGTGGGAACTGTAGACATGTACTATCATGTCTGCCCTGTATGGAGAAGAGAGCTGGCTGAAGTAGAGTACACTTCTTGAAAAATTGGATTTTATAGTGTGATACACACACACACACACACACACACACACACACACACACACTTCCTTGAAATTCTGTTCCGAAGGAAGACAACTATTTTATTCTCAACTGGAGAGAGGTTGGTAACCCTAGTGCCCCAGACACCTCAGGACGTTGGCAGTCTGTGACCTGTTTCCATCTTTGGAGCCTCTTATCACACTCTGTGCTGGTTGAACTGCTTCTGCTGTTCCATGCTCAGCTTGATCCACAACAGAGAAGAATAGAGCTGGCTAAAGCAGAACTGAAACCCTACATGGATATCTGGAATATTACCAGTAAAATGTTGGGCAGTGTTAACTGGGGGTACTCTGGTTTAAACTATAGTAGAGATCGCTCTACTTTGAATATGGAATGTTCCAATAGCTTATGTCAGACAGGTTCTACAGGAGCTTTTAGAAACTTCAGTAGCTGAAGAGTACAGGGAGGAAGTTAGATGGCTGAGGCTATCCCCTCCAAGGGACTGTGGAGACTCTAGCTCTTTTCTCTCCACATCCATGCTGGACAGGTTAAGCAGAGCTCTTATCTTGTGCACCCCCAATCATGATCTTTTCCTTATCAAAGACCCAAAGCAACAGTCCCATGTGACCCTGAACCAAAACTCTGAAACTGAAAGCCAGAATAAATCTCTAGTCCTTTGTATTATTTGTCTCTGGATTTTGGCACAGCAACAGAGATCTAACTTACACAGAGAATGAGTTAAAAGCAAAATTGACACCTGATCTTCACATCTTTATTTCAATCTTTGGACATACCTTATTCAGAAATCTTTACTAGAATAAAATTGTCAGCTGCCAAAAATCTAATTAGTTCTGAACTGATGACCTGGTAATGTATATGAAAAAACTTGCAAGGACCTCATTCAAGATACAAATATAAAATTATACATTCATTCACACAGATGAGTCACCCCAAGGAAAATCTGAAGCAATAGAATTAATTTATCAACTGAGGGACAAAAGTCAATTTTTAGTTGTCTATTTTGTGTTAAGAACTTAATAAATATGGTAGAGTTAATAAATATACATTGAATTTATCTGTCTATTTTAAAGATGTTAATTCAAAAGGAATTGACCAAGTGCAACAAATTATTAGCAATATCCTAAACAACTCCCTTATTTCTAAATTATAGTAATTTTTTAGTATCAAATATACTGATATATTTTTTTCTTTAGAATCTCTAAAGTTTCTGTTAACTAGTGAACCTCTCTTGCCATAATCTGATTTGGTCCTCACAGAGATATTATTACATAAGTATTCTTTTAATATCTTTGTATAAATAAGGAAACAGAGACTTAGAGAGGCAAGTGACCTACTTTGGATGACAACACTTGAATATGAAGATTCAATATCAAGCCTGACCAAGCTTGGTAGTATTCGCCTGTAACTCCAACCCTCAGAAGCTTGAGGCATGAGTATGATAAACTCCAGGCCAATTTGGGCTATATGGACACGGAGAGACTGCCTTACATCCATCCCCACCCCCAAATCAAGTGTCTTTGAATCCTGAACAAGATAAAAGTCTCTCTCTGGATCTCTTCACTTCCTCTCTTCTCTCCACTCCTCTTTCTTCCCTTTCCCTGATATTCTTTTCTCCCTACCTTCTCTTTCCCTTCTTTACCCCTTCCCTTCATCTCCCTCCCCTCTTCCTCTCCCCTCTCTCTGTCTTCCTCCCTCCTTTGCCCTCCTCTCTTTTCAGTTCCAAATATATTGACCTATGTATATTCCCTGCATATTCTCTAAGGCTTCCATGAACCAGTGAACTTCCATCGCCAGAGACCCTTGCTAGTCCCACGCTGCAAAGATAAGCAGGATGGCTGACATTCCTGCTACAAGACAGCCATGAGGTCAGTAACATTACCCAGATGCTAGATTCACCCAGAACTTCTTTGACTGTTCAGGCTGGGGCTGTTCTTCTATTAATGGCAATCATTAACTTAAAAAGCAAAATTTAGAAATGACTAGGTCAGCTAGGCTTTATAAACATGTGCTGTTGATGTAAATAAGTTGTATCAGACATTTGCTTTCAGTGGTTTGCAGAAGCAGTGTTCACATTCCAGAAGTTGTGAGAACCCAAGTAATATCTGTGTCACAGTTTCAGTTCTCCTTTGATTCGGCACAGAGATACATACTTCTAATCACTAATACTAAGCTCTATAAACATGGTTCCATATGTAATCTGACTTATCCAAGGCTTTTACAAACCAGACATAAACTCAACTAGTCAAACTCGTCACTGGCAAAGACAGCTCTCCAGTATGGACTGGCCTTCTGTCAGGTCTAATTCCGAGTCTCCTGCTCTTGGTGAAAAGCCTGTGGCATCCCTCTAGAAGATAAAAAGGAAATAGCTCTGTCAAGGAATGTGGAATTCATTCTTAGATTATTTTAAATGTTCACAAATGTAATACTAAAAGGCAGAATGAAATCTAATACTACCCCTCCAGCCAACAGATAAGGAATTGTAATGATTTCTTAAAAGGCATAGAGCCTTAATTTGTGAGCAATGCTTTTTAAAAGAATTAGGAAACAGAGGAAACTGCAGAGCACGCTCTGAGACAGGAAGCCTTCCAAGCATCACCATTTCTTCTGTGGAGTAGCAGAGTCAGGGGTGGGGGTAGCGTGTCCAGAAAGTCAATGGCTGGGATGGATTTGAAACTTGTATGTGTATCTGGAGAGAAAAGGGTCAGAAGGGCCAAGGGAAGAGTAGAGCTAATGACTCACAGGACAGAAGATGGTTGGCTGCTACTAACATCACAGCACAGACAAAGGAGCCGAGAATAAACTACTAGGCCAAGGCCTTTTGGAGGATTTTTTTTTTTTTTGCTATAATTTACTTCATAAGCCATAGTTTTTAGGACAGCATTTGTTGTATTAACTTATAATCATTACTGGGTTGAGAGAAAAAAGGAAAAGAAAAAAAACTTCTAAGTTTTTTCTTTATATTTGTGATTTTGTGAGGAAAGTCAATGCTGAGTCATTTTTTTTTTCTGAAAAGTTGGAATTCTTATATCACTTGTCCAACTCCAAAAGCTTCTAAAGGATCACACACTCTAGCTATTCTGGCAATATATGATCTTCCCCTCCTAAATACTATTTTTCTTGAATGTCTACGCATCTTTATCTTTCAATGGATTAAGAATGTTAGAGGGATGCAGTTATGGAGTTCAGGAGGTTGGTGAGAGATAGGTAAAAGCCTGTGTCCTTCAGTGGCTGTCAGATTCCTCTCTCACAGAAAGGAATACATTCTGCCCTTTGCTGATTGCATTCTCATCTGGAATAGCCAAAGCAACAATGTAGGCAGATTACAGAAAAATAAGCTCATTTGTGTCCCAAGTACCCTTTGATGGCTATCAAGTCACAGTTATCCTTTCCAAAAAAATCTTGTGGGAACTTGCAATGTACAAGCAGAAATTAGTATGGAACAGCCAAGCATGAGTAAGTCCAAGAAAGGTTTAAAAAAAAAAAAAAGAAGGAATCTTGACTTTGAAAAGTATTTACATACATTCCAGAACATTCCAAGAACATAAAGAACAAACTTAGCAGAGAAAGGCATTCCATGCCCCAAATTTTGTCTTTGAAACTGGGATTTGTGTGGAAGAAATACATTCTGTTTCTGCTATGTGGAGAGAAACAAAACAGAAGTCAAAGGCCCAGATGAAGTGTTCTTGGAAAATTCGTGAGAGAGAGGGGCGGGCACCATGGAGAAGCTTTGCAGAAGGACATGCCTTGCAATTTGAGCATTTTTGAGCTTGCAATGGAATTTTAAAGCCATCCAGAAACAACAGATGTTTGAACCCAAATGCTTCCACTTCTTGAAGCCAAATTGAGGGCTCTGAAGAGGAATGCTAGAATTGTAACATATGAAGATTAACTTCAGGAACTCTTCTCCTGCAGGCAAACAGTTCAAAGAGATTGATTCTGTGGCTTGCTCACCTGCCTCCTCGGGGTGCTCTTTTATATTCTAAGCGATAAACTTCCTGTCAAATGGGAATATTAACAACTCAGATCCACATCTTCTCTCTAGGTCTGACCTCAGTCTCCCCTCTTCTCCTTGTTCACCCTAACTCTCAACTGCACTGAGATGTCAGAATCTTATATGTAAAAATGCTCCATGGATTATGGCCATTGGTGCCACAATTACCTAGCTAATTTAGTATCCACAAGCAGGATACTGTGAGGATGCAACCAAAGCAAACTATGACTAACTCCCATCGGCAATTAATAAGCCAAGTCCACTTTGCAAGTTTATTTTTCCTGAGCAAATGCTATAGGCAATGGATACATGTCAAACATGCTTTATTTGATTTAAAATAATATGTCATCCCTTCTAAAGCAAGATTATTATTATTATTATATTAGCTTGTCAGACCAACTTTACTCTTCTATATCTCTCTGTTTAAAAATGAGTGCCATACAGACTACTGGCTCACTATTCAGTGAAATTTCTTATATATCCCATTTACTAAATAGACTTCCCAGCGAGGGAACAAGGTCAATTTATTTCCAGAAAGATATTGGAATAAATATGTGCCATATTTAGTCATAGAAATACTGTCAAATAGCATCTTAGGGAGAAAGTGGTAGTATGGCTGTAGTTTTAAAAGGCAGTCAGGAACTCAACATTGCAACTGCACTTTAAAAATAGACAAGCAGCTATGATTATACTTTAGCTCCCCAGCACGTAAGCATGGTATGAGCAGGAAGTGGGAGTGCATCTTCTCAGCCTGATCAGAGTCTCTAATGCAAGACATATGCTTTGCTGCCTTAGCTGGCAAGCTAGGCCTCGTCAGAAGGAAGAAAGTATATATATTTATCTTGACTGAAAGATCAAACTTATAAATCTTGGAAGATTTTTAAATTACTTTTGAATAAAGCTATGACATCAAGAGTGTGTGGCGTAGACTCAATTTTGAAAAGATAGTTTCATTTGAAGAAAATAAAGACTTGAAGTCATTTCCAGAGGAAAATTCATTAAGTGTGTTAGGCATTGCTAAGCTGTTGTCTCAGGGCAGCCTCAGCAGGGCAGGGTCAGCCCTTATACTGCTAGTCAAGAAGACACGCCTAACAACAAGAACAGCAGCATCAACAACTGCTCCGCGTTGTCTAGAAAAGGTCAGAAGTGAGCTTTCTAACGATTTTATGTTTCCAGAACATTTTACAATATCAATAATTATTCATAGCTAAACTTAGGACACATAAACGTAAGACAGAATGTATTTGATGTTACTCTTATGTTTTAGGAAGAAACTGATAGTTCTGAACTTCCAGATAAGTGTTTTAGGAAAAGGAGAAAACAGACCAACATGGTTCAGTAATGGACATAGAACAGTACATCCGCACAGATTGTTCAGTTTTCCAATCTGTATTAAAAATAATGAATAGGGGACAAATCCAAAACCTATCATCAAAATTCAAATGAGATTCCTTAACATGTGATATAATTCATAATAAGAAAAATCTGAGACACATGGAAAACATTATAAAGGGACATTGATTTTAACTTGTATTCCTTTACAAACAGAAGTCTTGGAATATTTCTCTGGTTATTCAGAATAAGAATGAATTTATACATTCAGTAAATAGTTGTTTATTGTTTCCTGCACATGAGGTTCTGTTGTGCTTGCAGAGATCTGGCAGTGGGAAAGGAAGACAGGGTGATGGCACTCAAGAAGGAGTTGACAGTCAAGAAGCAGGTAAAGGAAGAGCCCTTCAAGCCTCCAAGGGTGAGGTGTTATGGGTGACAGAATAGGTGGGGGCTTTCTTAATAGAATACTGAAGGAGAGCTTTGAGATGAGACCTGAACAACTAGAGGACACCAAGTTACTCCCCCTCACCCCTACTTTCTCCTCTCCCCTCTCTCTTTTTTTTTCTCTGCCTTGTAGGAATCCTAAGAAACAAGTACTAATGCACAGATCCTGATGCTAAAGAAAATCTAGTGCAGTCTGAAGATGGTAATTAGAGATAAAAAGAAAGGAACTTGGAGAAGGTATAGACCGGATCAAACTGGAGCTATTGTGCAGTGGTATGGCACAATATGGTTTGGATAAGCATCTCCCATGTGTTAAGGGCTGAATCCCACCTGTTACACTATTGGGAATGGTGAAGCTTTACATAGGTGAAGTCTGATTTGATAGTCTAAGTAGACTTCAGGGTCCACAGTTGGTGGTGCTGTTTGGGGAAGGTTAGGTGTGGCCTTGCTGAAAGAAGTATGTTCTTGGGGGTTGGTGGGTGAGGGCTTTGATAGCTCAAGTCCCAGCCTATTTCCAGTTACCTCTCTCTGCTTTGAGCTTGTGGTTAAGACTGTGACATTTCTCTGGCTGTCATGCCTGCCTGATGCCATGTTTCCCTGCCTTGATAGACTCTACCCACCTGGATACTGAAGCCCAAATAAACCCTTCATCTGTAAGTGGGACCACCCATGATATCTTATCACGGCATCAGGGAAGTAACTAGTACAGCATGCCTTTGGTAGGAATATTGGGAACCTAGCCTTTTCTCATTCCTGCTTTTACTTCTTGGCCACCACAAGCTAAGCAACTCCTGTCTTGTGCTGTCACCATGATCTTCTCTCTAGCTACAGGCCCAGGAGCAAAGTGTCTACCTATCATGGATAGAAACTTCCCAGAGTTTGAGGTGAAACAAGCCTTTAAGGTGATTTTTCTCAGGTATTTTGGCACAGTAACGGAAATGATAAGTATAGGAAGGTCAAATTTTCTGGAAAAAAAATAGTTCTATTCAAAAGCGATCAAGTGAGTTGGGATCATGTAATATTGAACACCCCAGTTTTCAACAATCCTCCTCATGCTTCCTTAAACATCATCTTCCCTGTAACCTCCTATATACCTATATGCTCTCACTTTGTGTTCCTCCTGACTCCTGTGAAACCATCTGTTGTCTCTGGGGCTCTCCTTTGTATGTATGTCTTTAATGTCATTTAAAATATAAATTCATGTTTTTTGTGTGTTTATATCCTTCACTTAAGTATAACTTCATCCAAGAAACCAGTTAGTGTATTTTAGTATTTTTATACCCCAAGACTGCACACTATTGCCTAATACAATGAAGGTCTGAAAATAAATTAAATAATTAAATTATGGAAGTTGGAAAAAGAAGGAAACTGAACTTTGTTCCTTCCTTGAAGCCATGCTTTGGTCATTGCCCACATTTAAAGGCCTATTCTTGAGGTCATTCGTAAAGATGGATGAGTTTTCTCTATGGAGATGAAATACTAGGCAGTGATCCTTCAAAGTATTTCAGCATTTATTCCTTCTTTGGGAAATTACGATGTCTTGCTCTCCTTTTGGTGGGTGAAGTGCTAACACTTTAGTGGTGAGTCCACTGTAGATATGGCTATAGCCTGTTTGTGGCTTTCTGTTTAGGCTATTTTTCCATTCCTGGGTGATGACCTTTGCTCTCCACTGAAAGGACACAGAAGCACAGCTCCTGGCAGTGATTAAGGTGAGTTCAGAATGGCTGAGGGTGCATACCACAGAACAGAGCTCTTACTGAAAGCTGAACATGTAACCTCACTTGACTAATAACTAATAACAATTTCTTGTGAGTATATGATTCTGTCTTGATGAAAACCAGTGTGGTAACACATACTGGATTTGGAAATAGGATTCATTATGAATGTAAGCCTTAACATGGAAGTTTATAGAAAACATCTCTGGGCTGAAATACTGTCAGATTCGTACAGTACAATCTTCATACACACTGAACTCCTTAAGATATAAAGAAAATTTTAAGAGCCAAGATTTTAAACTCTACTAAATACAAAACAAACAAAAAGACTTTATATATTCATGTTCATTTAAGAAAATACTAGTAGTGATGTATTATTTTGAAGTATACAGTTAATATGTTTGGAGTTATTTAAAATTTATATTGAGAAAAATGTATGTATTTTCACTATTGCTGTAGACAAGCATCTACATAAGACTGTTAAATTGATTGTTGTTTTATATCAAACAACTTTTATAATACTTATTTTTATTGTTATAATATTTTATAAATTTTAAGGAATATGACAAAAAAGATATTGTAGGTATTGAAGGGGGGAACTCTGGGAGGAGCAGTGGTACAAAAGGGAAACAAGAATGTGATTCAATGCTATGTAATTAAAATGTGTTTTTAAATGTTAACAAATTCAGATAAATTGAAATCATGTAACTTTTCTCATCATAATGCAATAAGTTTTTTTAAAAAATAAAGAAAATTACTTATAATAAAAAGAAATAAATATAATGTGTTCATCCTGACTCATTTTAAGAAAAAGGACCTGAAAATCCCACATCTCCCACTTAGTTACACAGACGAGGTCTGAAGCTCTTTACCATGTGTTTGGTGTATTATCCTGTCTGTCAAGAAACAGGTCCCCTCCAAAGGCATCCATCAACACAATACTTATGGATGGCATTTTGACAATGGTGTGAACTGTAAATAATTTCCTTTTTAACCAACAGTGTCACTTCTAGGAGTTTATCTTTTTTACCTGTGTAATTCAAAATAGTCCATGTGAGGGGCTGGAGAGATGGCCCAGTGGTTAAGAGCACTGGATGCTCTTCCAGAGGCCCCAAGTTCATTTCCCAGGAACCATATGGAGAAGCTTACAGCCACTATAATGGGGTCTGATGCTGTCTTCTGGCATACAGATGTACATGTAGATAAAACACTCATATAGATAAAATAATAAATAAATATTTTTTAAGTAGTCCTTGTGAATCATTGCTATGTTGTCATAACTATAGTTATGTGAGATGCTTGAGAAAAGTGCTTCAATGTTATTATGTGTAGTAAAAAGTAAGTAAAGATGTAAAAAGCAGCTGTGGATGAAGATGTTGGTCATAGTCAGAGTACTAACCTAGCATGCACAAGGCCTTGAGCTGGGTCTCAGCACTCAGGTTCAAGAATGGGCAGTAGTTGTAAAAAAAAAAGGCTTGGCAGATCCATAAAACATTTTTTAAAAGGAAGAGTGAGCTCTGAGATTTTTGTTTTTATAAAAAATAAGGAAGTCAAACTGTCTTGTACCTTAGAGTATTCCCTCACTGGACATTTCAGTGGTAGATATAGAAGAGGGACAGAATGGAAAGGCAGAAGTGAGTTGTGAAAACAAAACTGTAGGGCAGGAGAGGTGGCTTGGCAGTTGTTAAGAACTGTACCCCTCTTGCAAATGTCTGGATTGGTCCTCCTGCCTCACAATAGCCTGTAACTTCACCTCCAATGGAATCAGACACTTGTGGCCTCCATGGGCACTTGCACACAGCTACACAGAGATACATGCACATACCCATGATCCTTAGTCCCTTGGGCTGAGGATCCTGTAACCTATCCATCCTTGTACCACGTGAACTGGGAAGTCTTCCATTCTGGTTACCCTGAATGGGTCTAATACAGTCACAAAGGCTTTGAGTGGGCATAAGCCACTAACAACACAGGCTTTTTACTCCATGAAGAGTGAAGGCGTGAGTGAAGACTTCAAAATTTCAGGCCTCGGGGTTAGTGACCTTTCTCTTCTTGCCCTAGGTTTGATATGGAATAGAGTCTGGCCTTGAACTCCTGATCCTTCTGCTTCTATATTCCATGAGAAGAGGTATGAGGAGAGATTTTCATGAAAATATCGATATGCAGATATACATGTAAAATAGGAATGGAGAGATAGCTCAGCAGTTAAGGACACATACTGCTCTGCCAGAGGATCTGAGTTCAAATACTGAGATCCATATCAGGTGATTCATAATCACTTATAACTCCAGCTCCAAGCTATCCATGCCTCTGGCCTTTGTGTTCACACCTGCATTCATGTATGCATTAAAAATAATTAAAAATAACCATGCTTATTATTGGTTTGTGTGTTTTTTACATAGTGTACAAGTTAAGAGAAGATCTCTAAGAGGAGAACTGGAAGTAGAAAGAATGAAAAGAAGGCTTACTCATCAGCTGACACCATTCTGACTAAATTTTTAAAAATACAATGTAGACAAAATTTACTTATTTATATTAATATACCAAAAAATTAAAGTTCTTATAATAATCCCTTAAGCAAATACAGAATTTTGAATACTAAATTGAATTATTGGTAAGTATCTTCATCCACAGATGAGATGTGCCAACACAACATATTAGATAAACACAGAAATTCTATTTTTTCTTAATGGCAGCATCCACATCTGAAGCAAGCTGTCAGTAGGAAGCAGTTACGCTTGAGTTGCCCAGCTTAGCAGATGTCTTTGTTAGGAATGTGACAATTATGATTATATTTATTTCACTGAATATCAAGTGGGAGAGAGAGAGATGCCAAATCCTCACTGATGGCATGTGATTAATCAAGCAAGTTCCATGCATGCTTTACTCTTTGTTACTTGTCCTGGACATTATCATAAAAAGACATACCCAACTCTGACTCCAAATAGAATCCAACACGGGTAGTATCAAGGATCACACAAACTATGTAAACTCCATGGGGAAAAGGGAATGACCGTCCTTTGTGCTTTACTGCATAATAACACTGAGTACCATTCACTCGGTATTTACTCTGTACCAAATTATGCGTAAGTAGTCTGCAGTCATTATCTCGGACAATTGTAATCAGCGATTCTCTGATAATCACACATATTCTCTCACCTGCACTCTGTTCCTTTAACATTTTATTAGTTGTTATATCGGTTAATCACTTGTTTTGATATGATGAGTACTGTGAACTTTTGTGCACTGAATAATTCATATGATAAAGAGTCTGTGATGCATAGGAAATTATTCTGTAATAAATATCAAATTACTGCCAAAAACCAATTTAAAGTATTGCTGACCCAAATAAGTGAAATTTGATCCTTAATTCTATGGATTAAAAAGAAGCTAGCATTAATGTAGCATTCAACAGCTCAGTGAGCAATTAAGTGCCTACTGTAGACATGCCTCACAGTCATCTAATAGTATACCAAAATGAATGTGACCCAGTTCCTCTCTTTCCAAGTATTTGCTCTAGTGGAGAAGATAAACAGTCATTTTTGTGCAAAGACAGATTTAAGTATTTTCTGTGTTCTGGTTAGTAATTTAATTTAATACTGTGGGTGGGGTCTATTTTTGATTCTGATTATGGGAAGAAAGCTTTTTTTGGAGGAGAATAATTTGAATTTGGTGTCAAAAGTCTCTACCACTATGGCCTGAATGTTTGAAGGCCCAAGTCCAGTCTCCCTTGTGCCCTGCAAAGACTATCTGAGAGAAATCCACAAGACAAAAGCAATAGTCTAAGAAAACATGATTGAATACAGACTATGTTTAGGGACTTGTTACAGACCAACACTGGAAGGGGTAAGATTAGAGAGATGGAGATCGGCTAAACTAAGCTGGGTTTTGACTATAGCGAACAATGGGTATAAAATGAAATCCTTTGACCTGAAAGTGCAACACAGCTAGGTCTGACCCTTAGGAAGACAACTCTAGCAGAGATGTTTTAGAGTGCAGCATTTAAGATACTGGCTGATAAAGACAAATAAGCTGAAGAGTGGGGAAGAGTTTTCAAAACCATGAGCATGTGACTCCATCAAATGGAGGAGAGACAACGGAAAGAGGTAGGGGAAGTCTATTGCAAAGCTCCACACAAGGATTAATAAGGTTCTTGCTATTTTCTAGATATGAAGCAGTCAGTGTGAGTATGAAAACACAGTATCTATGGCTACCTGAGCAAAAAAGACATTAAAGTAAAAGGGGAACAAGTGGAGAAGAAAGGGGCGTTCACATCAGTGGGAAGGGAATAAGATCAAAATATTGGAGGTTGAACATATTTTCAATATAGTGCATATTTGCATGAAATTGTCAAAATGAAACAAAAGGTTGAAAAAAGAATAGGCTTCTGGGATAGTAGAGAAGAGGGAAGATTGATTTGAGAGTTAATCGATAAAGAATACTGTATTGGGTTCTTTAGCCAAGATGAAAAACAACACAGGAGTAGACATAAGGTGCATTCAGTTTAGGTTAGAGTTTAAAGGGTCTGAAATCCACCAGCATGAGATGACTAGCATTTGATAGGAAATAAGGACATACAAAAATAAGGAAATAAGGGCTTGTTAGAGGAAGACAGATGAGAGCTACGGCTACTATGCTGGGAGTCATTCTCACAAAGGAGACAGGTAGACAGTTCAAGCCAGAAGGCAGATGAAACTAGGAATGGGCAGTTAAATGGCAAAGACTGAAACAATGAATCTTCAGATGGCTTGTATTTAGAGAGTATTGGGGATTGTTTGTTAGAGGGGCTGTTTTTTGTTTGGTTGGTTTTTTTAGGGAGAAGGGAGTCCTAGATGGAACCTAAATGGCAGTCAACAAGGCAGGTGAACCAGAAGAATGTAACACAGAGACCTGGGCAAGATGAGAGTTCTAGTGGGAAAGAGTGGGCACTGAGTTAAATCGAGCAAACTAGAAGGTGTTGGCTTTGTGAAGTTCAATAGGATAGCAATGCTGAGGACCCAGTGGGAGAAGAAAGCAAAGAGTATGCAGTGTAGATGGAGACTAATATACCATGGATGGAATTATCATTCAGGAGCCTTTCTCATTTGAGTAGAAGAGCAAAAGTGGTAGATGTCAAGTAAGGGATTGAAAGAAAGGAAGGCAAGCTCAGAACATAAAGCTGTCATGTCAAGATGGCTGTGAAAGGGAAACAGATCATTGTACATAACAGAGTCGCTGTACTTTTCTCCAAAGTAAAAACTTACTTGTTTTTCAAAGTTTAGAAAACTGTGGCATAACTAGAGAGAAGATAAAGGGAATGGGTAATAATTTTAATCTAGTTAAATGAAAAAAAAACCACATCACATGACCTCTAGCATCTTCTAAAATAGGCAGCAAACACGATGAGTGTAGAAACTTAGACTATGGAAGATTGAAAAAACAGGCATCATTATTATAAAGAGTAAATCAGTGAGAAATGAGAACAGGAGTACACAATGTTGTTGAGTCCCCAGGCTATCTGAATGGGAAGAATTTTACATTATCCAAACAACCCAATGATGATATACATTCCAGAAATCTCCAGGTGATTAGAAAAGGAAAAAAAAATACATAGGTGTATGCTCTAACCAGGGTTGGAAATTGGCCAAAATAAGACTAATGATTCTGTGGGGCTGGATAGGTGGTTACATAGTTAAGAGTGGCTTGTGTGCTTGCAGAAAATCCAGGTTTGCTTCTGATCATGGCAGCCAGATGGCATACAACTGTTTGTAACTCTAGCTCCAGATGATCCAACACCCCCTTCTCACTTCCAAAGCCACTGTACTCACGTGTACAAAAGTACATCTAGACATACATATGTATGTACCATTAAAAACTAAAAATAAGGGGTGGAGAGATGGCTCAGTGGTTAAGAACACTTCCAGGGGTCCTAAGTTCAATTCCCAGCAAGCCCATGGTGACTTACAACCGTCTGTAGTGGGATCTGACGCCCTCTTCTGGTGCATCTGAAGACAGCTACATTGTACTCATATACATAAAATAAATAAATCTTTTAAACAAAATCTCTATTAACAAGAGTAAATCACCATCAGAGTGCAGTTAAGAGCACAGTGGAATAAACTGTGCCTGAGATTTGGAAAGGGGGACTTACAGAAGCTTGCTAGAGGGTGAAAGCACCAAGGGATGAGTCAGCAGTGAGGCACTGCTGTGAGTAAGGAAGATGAGTAGTCTATGACTCTGCAGTATGGAGAGGTTAAGGACGCTAGTGAATATCAGGTATTATTGGTGTGCTAGAGGATTTGAGGCAGAATGGTGTGGAAGTGAAGGAGGTCAGAGTTAAAAAGATGATCCAGAGCAATTCTGAATCTCAAAGAACATGTTGATTATTGATTTTTCCCAATATGACAAAAGTCATATTAATATGGTACAAAAGAATATCTAGAAAAAATATTTAGAAACTCAGCCTTTTCCATTCAACAAATAATATGTATTGATTATTAAAATGTGTCCAACATGAAACTATATTTAAGAAAGCACACTATATGAAAGATTCTTCTGCAAATTGCGGCTTAATTAACATTTAGACATTAGTTTCTGCTGTCTGTATCGATGGGCGATCCTGTACTGAAAATGAAAGTAGACAGTGGTTACCTTGAATAATGGAAAAAAATAATCTGTAGAGGCTAAACCTAGTCATTGTCAAACACCATCCTACTGTGGAACAGATAGTTGAACCAAGTGAATTATAGTGATTCATGAGAAATTGCTTGTGTTCATGAAACTGCCAATCATTTCCTTCACATTTTGCCTTGGAATATAAGCTTTCACACTCTTTCCATGTCGATGAACCCAGAAAGGCTCACAACATACCCCCTGGGTTGTCATAAGACTAACTTGGAGGTGGCACATCTGGAGCCACTGAACACACAAACCACAACAAGCTGGAATCACTGGCCCTTTGTACCCTGGATGGGTACAGAGCCATGATTTTCTAAAGTTTGAAAAATAAATAAGTTGTTTTTTAGAGACAAGTACAGTGACTCTATTATATACACTCATCAGGAGACTGTGCAGAGTTTAGGATGTTGTAATCATCCAACTGAAAGGGGAATTGTTAGCTCAGTGTTGAAAGTATATGTAAACAGGCTCTGGGAGTACACACTATCTTTGAGTCTTTGACCAAACATGACAGCATCTGTTTACACAGTGTCAAACACTCTTTAAAGAAGATGGGAAAGACCCATTTTTATATTACTTAAGTGAAATATAGACAAAATATTAATTATGAAAGCTTCATGGCAGATAAGTTTATTGTACTTTTCTTGTATCTTTAGCTGTGCTTAAAATTTCCTTTAATTAAAATAAATGGGAGAGAAATACTACTTATTCTTACTCTGTAGTTCCGACTGCCCTCAAACTCACAACCATCCAATTTCAGCTTTCTAAATGCTGAGTTTGCAGGTAAATGCTGAGCCTGGTTTAGAAAATCTAGTTATTGCATTAATGTAGTTGGGCGGATGTGAGGTTGGTGTTTTGCTTTACTGTTCCCTCTTGACATACAATGCAATGTCTGAAAAGTAGGTTACCACACTTCCTGCTCTTCTAGGACAAATTAGATGATATGGACACTAAAATTACACTGAAGTTGGATTTTATAATATCATTATTATTGCCCCCTCATGCCTCATAACTCTTGCACAGGCTCTACCTCATTTATTTTTATGCACCTGGTACATTTACAGCTTTTCTCCTAAATAGGTACCCTAACAAGATTCAGGCTGAATGAAACAGGTTTTAATTACTCACCAATGAATCTTAAGAACCACACATGTATATATACATATATATATATATATATATATATATACATATATATCATTATTTAACATTATTTTATGTTCAGTGGCACACAAAATGTAAAGTGGAGAACAGCTTGTAATAAACTGCCTTAAATCACTCATTAGAAATTTATTAATACCTATTATCTTCAAAGTGGCTACCAAGGACTTGGTCATACAGCATACTGGGACTTCCTGCATGGAAGCAAGAATAAGTGAAGCACAGAGATGTGGAAGTTCAAAGTGAAGAATTTTATAAAAATTTTATGAAAAATAAGTGAAGGGAATTTTATAAAAATTTGAATTCCCAGACCCAACAAAAAGAGGTCTCGGGAAGCCTTGAAAACTACTGCTCGTTTGGCAGTGGTGGCACATGCCTTTAATCCTAGCACTTGGGAGGCAGAGGCAGGTGGATTTCTGAGTTTGAAGCCAGCCTGGTCTACAGAGTGAGTTCCAGGACAGCCAGGGCTACACAGAGAAACCCTGTCTCAAAAAACAAAAATACAAAGAAAAAGAAGAAGAAGAAGAAGAAGAAGAGGAGGAGGAGGAGGAGGAGAAAGAAAGAAAGAAAGAAAGAAAAGAAAGAAAGAAAGAAAGAAAGAAAGAAAGAAAGAAAGAAAGAAAGAAAACTACTGCTCTAAGTCATCAAGCCTCAAGGGCCCAATGAACCCTTTCCCGTTGTAGGTGGAACTGTTTTCCAGTTGTAATGCAGTTTGCAGGATATGTGTTTGAAATCCATCCTAATGCTGGATGGCATATGCAAAGAGGGTCAAAACCTAGAGACAAACCAGCAGGATCTGGGTGTCAGAACTGGATCTCACAAGCCTGTGGATCCTGGCTGACTTGGGTCCTGTTGGAGTCCCAACTAAAGACTATTTAAAGATGGTTTTGTATTTTGCTATTGTGTGTGTGTGTGTGTGTGTGTGTGTGTGTGTGTGTGTGTGTGTGTGAGAGAGAGAGAGAGAGAGAGAGAGAGAGAGAGAGAGAGACTACCTCTTTGTGTAATCTCATTCCATATCCATGACAGTTCTGTGAGAGAGAAGCTGATGTGTTCAAAGTTAGATGGCCAAGAAGTAACTAACCCCTCCTAACCATGTGAAGGTCTTGCTCTCTCTCCTTTCCCTTCATGTTGCCTTTAAAAGCTGGTCAGACTCACACACAGAAAACTGGGAAAACATTTAAGCATGAGGAGCTCTTCCTTTTCAAAACATATTTTGATTAATTCTTTGAGAATGTCATACACACATACTGTGTATTTTGTCCAAATTTATGCCCATCTACTTCTCCCCTGTCAATTTTGTGTCCCCAACCTCTTACCATCAAGATCAATGTGTGCTACCTATACACTCATGTATGTGGGGGCATCTGCTGGAACCAGCTTGACCTTCCAAAGATCACACCTTTTTTTAAAAAAAGATTTATTTATTTATTTATGTATATGAGTACATACTGTAGCTGTACAGATAGTTGTGAGCCTTCATCTGGGGGAACTGACTTTTAGAACCTCTGCTCGCTCCAGTCCACCCCGCTTGCTCAGTCAGTCCCTGCTCAATCCCCGCCACGATCTCCATGCCAAGATCCAGGTCAGAAACTATGTCCTCCAGTCTCAAGATCTGGCTCACAGGTGAGCCCTCCAATTCTGGATTGTAGTTCATTCCAGATATAGTCAAATTGACAACCAGGAATAGCCACTACATTCCCTTTCATATTACCCAGTACTACTCTTACAGGAGACAAGAGGCTGCTCAGAGTGTCCATACCACACTCACGAGAGGGTAAAATAAGTCCCCCCTTATTTACTTATGACTGCCAAGATTCTCTCCATTTCTTCCCCAGTACTCAAGGAATGTGTTTGGGTGGGCTACCTAATAATCTTTAACTGCCTTCACATCAAGCAATAGTGTCTGTTGACAGATTCAAAAGGGCTGTGCTTTGGGAACTATTGATTTTGAACAAAGATTGGGAACTTGAATGAGTGAAAGTACTATCAGGACAGGGGTATAAGAAGGGTTTGAAAGATGTGCTGAATTCTTTTTTTTTTTTTTTTTAAGATTTATTTTATTTATTTTTTGTGTATGAGTACACTGTAGCTGCACAGATGGCCGTGAGCCATCATGTGTGTGGCTGCTGTTGATCTCAGGACCTCTGCCGCCCCACGTGCTCTGGCATAATTCGCTGTAGCTGTCAGGACCTCTGCCCCCCCACGTGCTCTGGCATAATTCGCTGTAGCTGTCTTCAGACGCACCAAAAGAGGGCATCCGATCTCATTATGGGTGGTTGTGAGCCACCATGTGGTTGCTTGGATCCGAACTCAGGACCTTCGGAAGAGCAGTCAGTGCTCTTACTCACTGAGCCATCTCACTAGTCCTGTGCTGAATTCTTAAAGTCACACTTTGGGATAAACTGGAGGCTAAGTGCTGTTGGAGAGAGATAAGATCTTAGGATATAGAGGAATCAAGGGTTCTGCTGCTTCAAAATTCTCTTCAAGTACTTTTCCTACCACTGTATACAGTACTCGTTTTTCACTGGGAACAATAAGTATGTGTAAGTTTTAACAAAGACAGTCATCAGTGGCCATATGCCATCAAAGCCTCTTTCTTTTGATAAGTGAGGTTACAGACCTCAGCACTGCTATGTTAGTGTTCCAAAGGCCAGCCTGTCCTGCCTACAAGAAAGGGTACAAACGCATCTCTCCTGTGCCCACTCCTTACTTTAGTGCCACAGGAACTCATGACAATGGACTTTTTCTACTCATCAATTACCGCTGAGCTCCTCCTGGCTCTAACAAATGCATCCCACTAGTGGCTACCACAAAGATTTCCATATTTGCATACTTTTAGATTTAGAAGTGGTGGTTTGTTTGCTGGAGGAATACAGTAGAGACCAGAGAATGATATCCTAAGAAAATGTCAAACTTTTTGATAATTTTCTATACCTGTATATAAAACAGATGTAATTTTGTTTTGTTTTGTTGTTTGTTTGTTTCTCTGTGTAGCTCTGGCTGTCCTGGACCTCACTCTGTAGACCAGGCTGGCCTCGAACTCAGAAATCCACCTGCCTCTGCCTCCCAAGTGCTAGGATTAAAGGCATGCACCACTACCGTCCAGCTGGACTTTAATTTAATGATATAAATATGCTATTAATGAATAATTGGTTGCTTATTATTTTTTTGCTCTTTCACCAGTGAGTAAATTCTTAAGTATGCAGTCATATTTTGGCATGTGTACTAAGTAGTTTTTTCTAGGACAAATTCCTAGAAGGAAAAATTGGTTAAGTACTCATACTGCCTGGCCCTTGTTAACTTGCATGGAGAATGTTACAGAATCAGTTGTATTCCTCAAGAACTGCAAGCCTTTGATATACTGGAGCTTCAGGGTAAGAATGCATTTTCAAGACAGGGCCTTTAAGGGAGATTAAGTTATTAAGAAAAATGATGTTGTTAAAGGGGCCCTAACTCACTCTGACTGGTATCCTAATAAGGCAAAGAAGTTTAGAGGTACAAAGACATCAACAATGTGCACATGTAGAGCAAAGGCCATGCAAAGAGACAGGGAGAAGACAGGCATCCGTAAGTCAAGTACAGAAGCTTCAGGAAAAGCTAGTTTACTAACACCTTCTTCATCTTGGCTTTCAGCTTCTACAACTTTAAAAAACAGATCCACGGACAACATACACATCGCAGTATTTCATCGTGGCAGCCCTCGCAGACTAATATGAAAGTTGCTAAAGGCTTGTGTTGCCGGCTTTGCTGAGCCTGGTGTTATGGAGCTGCTGTAGTTACTCGCTCTGCATCCCTGGCCTATCCATCTCTCATTGCTCTTATTGCCCTGGCTTGTTGCAGTTTATTTAACCAGGTTGTTTACTCTGAGCCTTGGGGAAACCTCAAGGATTTGGGGAGGATTGTGAACAATAATTATTTATATTTTTATTTTATTTTTTTTAACTAGAGTGTATGTGTAGTTAGTGTGTGTAGCTAATTACATATCATAGTATATGAATGTAAATTAGAAGACAATTTGTGGAGTTGGCCCCCTTTCCACTGTTTATATGGATCAGGTTATTGGACTTGTGCTTTTACCTGCTGAGACATTTCTATGGCCACATCTTTGTTTTTTTGTTTTTTTGTTTTTCCTGCTTTGTTGTACCACATTTTGCCAAAAGATCACAGGCCAAAATTTCTAAAATATTTTTCCACTGAATCATTTCCTACTTTTTACTATAAATTTGTAAAAGCAAAAGCAATATTTTTTCCCCTCAAATTATCTCAAATATTACTTCCTTGGATTGATGGGAATACATGTCTCACTCTGGTAGATCACTTTAAGCTTATTAAGTATGTTGTTTTGTAATATTGAAGCTTGCACTTAGAGATCACATATGCTAGGCAAGCTGTTTTGTCACGAAGCCACATCTCTGTCCCTTCTAAAACTTTTTATTTATTTATTTTTTAATTATCTTTGGATACAAGTTCCCGCCAAGCTGCTTAGACTTCCTCGTATGACAGCTTTCCATATAACTGGTTTTACAGCCTGTGCCACCAGGCAGACACTCCTGGTTCACATAATTAGATGGACCTGGACTAACCCAGTAGCTAAAGGCATCCACCCTTTCACCCAGTCCCTCTTGACCACTCTGCCTTCCCAACCCTCAGTAAATCTGATGTCTGTGCTTCCTCAAGAAGCAGGAAGGAAACCTGAAATTACCCAGGAGCTATGGTCTACAGCCTCATCAGCAACCTTCACATACTTGACATTCTTTTCATTTCCTTAAAGAAGTGACTCACCCAGAACTCATAGCCGTGGTAGCTAGAATAATTGGTCTCACAGTCTTCTATTTTTCCCCCTTTAACAATGTACCTGTAAAATCAAAGGCTGCTTTGCTGGATATTATTTCATGTTGAGTGTAAAAACAGAGGAGAGTATCTGTCAGGGGTCTAAGGAGGATTTTTTCTTTTCTGATCTTTCTTGTCTTTTCTCTTCTTGGAATTCCTTCTGGCTGTCTAAGGGCCTGGAAAGCCTGTGTTTACTGTTCACTAACAGATTAGTCAACCATGGGAGCTGAGTCAGACTGGCTTCAACTAAATGGTCAGGAAAGGCATGGCCTAGAAGCCCTGGCCGAAGCAGGACAGTTTAGCAGACTGCCAATGTGATCAACTGAGCCTTTCATTTCAGAGCCACAGAAATGCAGACCGGGGTGGGGGTGTGTGTGTGTCCATGCAGAATCTACAGGAGGATTATTTACAAAAGGACTTTTCTCTTGTTCATGTTTTTTTTTTCCCTAATATATTTGCATGTATGTGCAAAGGAAGTTGGGAACAAATTAAGAAGCAAACTCAAAGATAATAATCTATTTATAATATTCATGTCCTACCTTTTTGTTCCTTGTATTTTTTGGTATTGCTTTTCCCATTTTTTAGTTCACTAAGCAATATAAGAACCTCAAAATATATGCAATTATTCCTAATAAACTCGAGTGTTTCTCATGTGTAAGGAAATATACCAGGCCCTTTATGAGACACTAGGTACCATAACAGATAGCTTCGATGTAATCTATCTTAGCATGTGGAGATTTGCTCAACAATTTGCAGACACCTAGATTTTACAAAAAAAAAAAAAAAA
>NW_022196906.1:19381675-19415662 GCF_008632895.1 Mastomys coucha
AAAAAAAAAAAAAAAAATGTCTAGTGGCCAGTGGGAAAAACTAAATCACTTATATTTAGTGCAAAGCCCAGTATTATTTTGAGACAACAGCAATTGAATAAATACTTTTATCAGAAACCAATTCCAGAAGAGTTCATTTGTGTGTCGTGAATCATGAAAGGGAGAGGAGTTACACCCATGCCTTATGTGTACTCCTGAGCTACAGTTATATCATCATCTGCAATACAGTAGCTTCTCTTAAACACTCACACTCATAACTCCAATAGCAGGCAGTATATGGGCTATGGAAAAGAACTGTTTGAGGCAGTTTTGCATTTGGTAGGTAGCTGATTGAGGTCAGGCTTTCTCTAACCTTCTAACTCTGAGACTACAAGAAGGAGGACATACATATAGCCTTTGGAGTCAGGAACTTGAATAGAAAATGCCGATAAGAGGGCACTTTTGTCAACTGTTATATTAAAGCCTCTTCAATCTTTACAGTGTTCAACTGCTTGATGTTATTATTTACTATAAATTTTCTAGAACAAATGAAACAAAAAAAGAGTATTAAGGCAAACAAGACAAGTCATTTTATTCATGGAATGAAATCACATAATGGGTAGCAATCACAAATATTATCGCGTCTCTTATTTTTTGTCTTAAGTACCTCACTAAAGTAGGGGTCAATCAACACAAAACAGTTAAAGATGCAGTAATTCTCTAAGTTGGGGCTGGAGAGAGGGCTTAGTAGGTAAAGTGCTTGTCATGAAAATGTGAGGACCCAAGTTTGATCTCTAGAACCCACACTAAATACTAGATTTGGGCCGGATGGTGGTGACATACCCCTTTAATCTAGCAAGATGCAGACAGATTTGTGTGAGTTTGAGGCCAGTCTGGTCTACAGAGTGAGTTCCAGGATAATTAAGAATTTCACTGGGAAACCCTATCTCAAAAAACAAAAACAACAACTAGATATGGCCCATGTGCCTGCAATTCCAGTGCTAGAGATGCTGAGACAGAAGGCTCTCTGGGGCTTGTTCTAATTGCCAGTGTAGCCCCTTGATTCGGCCTCAACAAAATAAGATGGAGAAAAGACTGAGGAAGACACCTGTTGACCTCTGGTCTTTGTACACATATACACACACTCATGTGGCCACACATGAACACACATATATGTATGTGCTTATGCATGCACACTACACACGCAGTCTCTGAGTTGTTAGGAGCCTCACAAAAAGGGCAGCAATGACACAATATTTTAACTGTTACTAACAGTTTGACCAGTCCCCATTAGTCTCCATGGTACTGTAATGCAATTGTTCACATAAAGGAAACAGATCTGTCTAGCATAAATGCCAGGGCATTTGCCTCCTCTTATTCTCTAAGGTATACCTTCAGAAAACTCATTGATCACTTACCAAGGCCAGCTAGAAAAGAACAGGGCTAGTGCCTACTGCTTATAAAATGATGGTCATCTGCTAACCTATGATCTTTCTTTAAACTTAGTTAAGTCCAATTCACTTTTGTATAGCAAAAGTGTTCAGTCACTGCCAAAGTCAATACATTAAGCCTAGTTGCTGTAGGCAGCTGGTTTCCCATAGATAGAACCAAGTGTCCCTATTTCCTATTTCAGTCAATTTCTGATTCAGTGGTAGGAAATGCCAAAGGGAGTTGGCAGCAATGGCCTTTTCCGCTTGCAATAGATTTTATAAACTTTGGATTTTTCTCCATAGTTCTAAAACAAGGTACTAATGTCAAAACAAAATGAAAAACAAGGTAAGTGCTTTCTTCTCATTTCTGTACCAGAGGCAACTGCACTGCCAGTCTATTGTCAGGGATGTGGAACCGTCAAGGAACAAAGGGATTCTCCTATGTATGAGAAATAAGTTTGTAAGAAAGGCCTGGATGTGAACATCCTTGAGACTCCAGTGATAAACTGAGATAAATTTGGACTTCTAGGACATCCTATTTCTGTGCTATGTCTTCACCTACTCCCTTCTTGGCTGGTGGGAAAAGAGGTAAAGAATTTAAGAATGGAGGTTGTTCTGAAATTTTTTCCATTTCTTTAACTCTTTGGGATGAAGCTGAAATTTCCCTCCTTTTCCTTTCCTCTCTTCTCTTGCTGTGTGTTTTGGCTTTTCTTCTGTGATATGTCTTTCATCTTTAAAGTATGGAGTCTTTTTTCGTTCATTAACCTCAAAAATGTCACATTCTTTTTGTTTGTTTTGTTTTGTTTTGTAGTCAGGGTTTCTGTGTAGCCCTGGCTGTCCTGGAACTCACTCTGTAGGCCAGGCTGGCCTCGAACTCAGAAATCCACCTGCCTCTGCCTCCCGAGTGCTGGGATTAAAGGCGTGCACCACCACCGCCCGGCTGAAAATGTCACATTCTTGTACTTCACAGATTCTTAGCCCAGTTAGGGATACATCAGTATCTATTCACTTCTGTTTGTCAAGCAGCTCAAGCCTTCATTTTAATAAGCTTGTTTGAGGTCATCAGAACTTTCTTCCGGTACTGTGCACTTTAGTCATGGATATTTAATGCACACTCAGACTTTCTGATAGTACACACATAGTTCTTGTTGTTGCTGCTGTGATAAAACAGACTGACAAAAAGCAGCTTAAGGGAGTCTCTCTTTCTTTCTTTTCTCTTGGTTCCAGAGGGATAGTCTTGGGAGGGCAAGGGAAAAGGAGGGGGAGGGGAAAGAGGGAGAACTGGAGGGAGAGAATCCCTATGCACCCGCACCCGGTGTGGGGATGCGCACCTGTAATTTCAGCACTAGCAGGGGTGAGGCAGGAGGGTTGTTTGTTGAAGACCAGCCTAGACTACACAGAGAACCTCAGCATTTGACATTGTCCTAAGCAGTTGTCTTGGAGTGCTGGTAAAGTGGAAGTCACCTGGCATGCATCATCTGTGCCTCTGCAGAAGGGCTCAAATGTTTCCTCGCAGGGTACCTTGCCATTACTCAAGTCACTGAGGATCCTGAAGTATGCCTCCTATGTGGAATATATGACCTACTCTACTTGAAATGGAAACTGAGAAAGTTTTAGATTATTTTCTAATTCAATTCACAAATATCTAAAATACATTAAAATATAATAATAATCTATGTCAACACAAAATACATCTTACGACAACTATCTGCATCTTCTAAAGTTTGACACATGTCATTGCTTTACACTTTGGCATTTTAAAAAAGTGTCTAGTTTAATGAGAAACAGCTGACTTATTTATTTGCATTCAACCTGTTGCAATTATCATACTGAAAAATACTAGTGTATTTTTTATGAGAAACAGATTTACTGGGCCATAAAACCTTATGTTCAGTTTAATATTGGTTTAAAAGTCAGTATTTGTATGTTAAAATATTGTCCTTGCATCTCCCACATTCTCTGAGACACAATTCCCTCCTCACTGTCAGAATTCCTTACTCAACACGTAAGTACTGTACTGTACTGTACTGTATTAGTGCCTACTATCCAATCATCCCTCAAGAAATAGTTGCTGAATTAAGTAATGAATACCATACCCTGTGTTGGGGCTATATTTGTTACCAAGAATCCCTGTCCTTAAAGAGTTTGCACTCCACTGGAAGGGAGTCAAATATTTACAAAATTGTACTATTAGTACAATATGAGAGTAAATACAAGACACTATGGAAGTTTAGAGGGCCTATCACCCAATCATGGGAGATCAAAAAAGGCTTTTAGAGAAATAATGGCTAAACTGAGACAGAAAGCAAAAATCAAATCATCATGAGCAAAGGAAAATTGAATGTTAGAGATAGAGTATTACAAACAGAGGGACAGCAAGTCTTGTTATTCCAGAGAGAGGAAGACACACTGAGCAGGACAGAAATGAGGAAATATATCATGTACCTTTTCTAGGTCTGAAGACTAAACAGACTGACATAGTTACGGTTTAGAATGGTCACTATGGATGTAGGAGGAGACTGAGTTATAAACCGTAGAGCAATAGTCAGAAAGGCTGCTACATGGAGCTAAGGGAAGAGAATATACTTGTCTAAACATAATGGAGATGGAAAGAGTGGATGAAGAGTTGGGAAAGGAAACCTGATTGACTTTCTGATGACTGTAGAAGGGCAGGGCCAAATACACCCAGATTTCTGGTTTATACACTCGATTGATGATGATACCATTTAGAGATTTGAAGCAAATAACAGACATAATGAAATGAAAAGTTTAGTTTGAGATATGTTATTTTGAAATACTTTGGGCTATCTAGAATAGACACTTTAAAGCTATATGAACTTTATAGTTAAAAAAGAGACGTGGACTTGAAACTTACACTTAGAAGTCATCAGCACACATATGATCTGGAAAGCCAACAAGACCACAGAGTCAGACTGTTAAAGGTGAGGTGGGATTCAGGATGGTGCAGTGGATAAAAACACTTGCTGGGTAACCCTGATGTATTTCATGAATGGAATCGATGGTGAAAGGATAGGACAGATTCCTAAAAGTCCTCTGACCTCTGTACATATGGTGTACATACACATACACACGAATATTCTACTAATAAATTACTTCTAAAACATGAGACAGGGATCTGGTGAGATACCTCATTGGTCACGATTACAGGCTGATCTTCCAGAGGACCTAGTTTCCATTCTCAGCACTCATGGCAATTGCTCATCATTTGTCACTACAGTCTCAGGGGATCTGATGCCCTCTTCTGGCCTCTTTGGGTGTCATGTATACACATGATATATTGACATACATGCAGATAAAACAGTGATATGCATACAATAAATAGTGTGTGTGTGTATGTGAAAATAGCAACAAATCAGTTTGAATAGCTTCTAGATGTTAAGTGATAGGCAGAAGATGATCCTAGACTGGAAGGTTTTAAAAACAAGAAAAAGCAGCTAGAAATCTAAGAGAAAACCCAGGAAAGTGTGGTTTTACAAAACAAATGATGTACATTCAGGAAACCATGATTACTACTATTTAATGCTGCAGAGAAGTTGATTCAAAAAAGGAAAAAAGGTCCACTCTATTGAAACAGAGTAGTGATGACCTTATGAAGAATTTCATAATTTTATAAGGTAGAGTGATAGGGATAAAATGCTAAAGCTTATTGAATGAATAAAATATCCATTGAGAGAAGTTCCTGAAGAAGCAGAAATATGTGCTTCCAGGATGGTAGGGGGTAGGGGAGTATCTAATCCATGGTGCCAAGTCAGATGCCTGTGCAGGCAGGCTTCTGAGTGAGGAATCAATCCACTGGCTTATCTCCCCCCCCCTTTTTTTTTTGAAAATAAGTGAGAGAGATGGCTTGAAAATAATGCAGAAATTCTGAAGAGACTGTTGTTGAAAGTGGAAAGAGCTAAGCAGGGAAATAAGCACTTGAGGAAGCTGGTAGTTCACTGACTGGATGTGTTCACTGTAAATATATATTGGAAGCAACCTACTTGATAAGTCAAGAATTTTCTTTTTCAAGCTTCTTTCTGTATTAGGTTAAGATCTAGGCATTATTTTATTAATAAATGTAATACTCTAGATAGCACAAAGAGAGATCATAGCTGGGCGGTGGTGGTGCACGCCTTTAATCCTAGCACTTGGGAGGCAGAGGCAGGTGGATTTCTGAGTTCGAGGCCAGCCTGGTCTACAGAATGAGTTCCAGGACAGCCAGGGCTACACAGAGAAACCCTGTCTCAAACAAACAAACAAACAAACAAACAAACAAGCCAAAAAAAAAAAGAGAGAGAGAGATCATAAAATGAGCACAATTCACACTTTCTATATCTTATATATAATTTTAAACATATATATAGTATGTAACATTGGTTACTGAGTGTCTGAGAGAGCTCCACATGGTATGATCTCGTTTCCTGTAATCTTCTATGCATTTTTAAGGGAAAACACCAAAGTTAGTATTTGGGGTGGACTTTATATGATAGCACAAATGCACCTTTGACATCATTTATGTTGAAGTTATCCATTTTCAGGAAATGACAAAGCTCACAATTCTTAATCTCTTAATGAGATTCAGATCCTACTAAAAGCTCATTCTCAAAGAAATTTACTAACAAAGACAAATATTTTCTTTATAGAGTATTAAATTATATCAACATTATTTTGTTCAATTTTGCACTATAAGTTAGTCATTATAAATTAACTACATGTAAGACATATCAGTAAGCTTCTAGTAGGCACAGGGCATGCTGTAGTCTACTGAACTCAGGCACTTGTAGAGGAGGAAACTTGATCACAGAAAGTTAAGGAATTTATTTGTCCTTAGCCACATGCCTAAGACTGTGGGCTGGGATTTGAACCCAAACTCACTCACTCACTTCTCTCTCTTCTCTCTCCCTACCGCCTTTCTTCTGGAACTCACTCTGTAGACCAAGCTTGGCCTTGAACTCAGAGATCTGCCTGCTTCTGCCTCCTGAGTGCTGGAATAAAAGTGGTGTACCACCACTGGCAGGCTACATTGCCTTTTTTGAGGCAGAAATTTAATGATAGAATTTTAACACAATGCCTGGTTGGCAGGTAAGGTAGGATACATTTAAAATATAAAAATGTAGGTGTAGGAACAGCATAAATCAAGGTATAACAAAATTGGTTTTCTTAGATACTTCCTTAAAAAATGCTACTTGGAAGTATTTCAAGCACTCAGAAAATTGAACACCCATGTGCCATATACTTAACTTTAAAATACCTTAACTTTTGGCTTTCACATTTTCTTCAGATTACTTGGACAGAAAAACAAAAAGATACAATGGAACGCTTCCTGTTACACTCCCTCTCCTCCGTAAAAGTAGCCATTATTTTAAACTTTATATGTATCACTTATGAGACCTTAGCACTTTGATTTCACAGTTTCTCATTTAAAAACTAAAACCTCCCTAAAAACATTACTTATACTAGATAATTTTTTGCAACGTACTTCCTACACCCCCCTTCAGTATTGTGTTCTCCATATTAATGCTGCTGACAGCTGCAATTCACTGAGCTCTAGTAGGAGTCTTTGTACTAACTTTTTAAACAATGTAACTTATCGATTCCATAAGTAGACATTGTTTCACTGATAGTGCTGCGCTGCTATGGACACTTCTTTAGTGCTCACAGGGACTTTGTATGCGAAATGCCTTCGGGGTGTGCATGAACTTTACAGCGAGGGGAACCATCGGTTTCCAGAAAGGGAAGGAAGACTGGGATTGCTCATGGCAAACTGAGAACACTCTCACTAGGAGACATGTGAGGGAAGGCTCCAACGACAGTAGAAAACGACACCTCCCGCCTTTGGATACCCTCAACTGTTACTGAGTTTCTTTCCCCATGGGTCCATCCATTTCCTCAACCAGAGCGCGAGCAAGGGACCAAGGTGAGTCGACAGGGAGTGTATCAAACTGCAGCCGTCGGCCTCACGCCTGCGCCAGCCCACCGGAGACGACGACACGAAGAGTCCAAGCAAGCAGGGCCTGACCTCGCTTTCCACCCAGGACGTCCCGAGAGTGAGGAGATGGGATGGACAGAGGAACTGGCACAGACACCTGCCTGCTTTCTTCCCTTTCACAAAGACGTCAGATCCACAGCCGAACGTTCGGCCTCTGCGGGTCCCCACCCTGAGGGCAATCTTCCAAGCGCTGGCTGGCTCTTTAACCAGCGCCTCCCAGCTTTACGCCAATTCCGTAAGGAGAAGCCGGGGCCAAGCCCGCGGCTCCCGCGGTTCCAGAACCTGACGTGAGATCCCGCGCGGGGCGGGGAATTGGGGGGGGGGGCGGCAGCACTGGCGGCGGCCATCTTTAGTCCGGGCAAGACCCCGCCCTCGCGCGCCCCGTCACCGCACCCACGGAGTCCCCGGGACTTTCGGTGACAAAAGGAGCTCAGTTAACCGCAGAGGTAGTGTCGAAAAACAAACAGAAACAAAAACAAACAAACAAAACCATACAAAAGACCCTACGGTCCACGACCACGGAAGTGCCCGGGACGCGGCCAATGTAAACATGGCGGTTTGAGGAGGCGCAGCAAATCGGCGGCGGAGCCAGGAAGGACACGGCTCAGAGCGAACGAAACAGGGCGGCAGGCCGCGGAGGTGGGTAATCTCGCGAGAGCTTAGTCGCCTCGCCTCGGCTCGGCCCGGAAGCCTCAGGGCGGGCGAGAGCCAGTGGGGCCGTCCGCCTGCTGCCGTGTGCGTAAGTGGGGCAGCGACGCCGGGCGGCTACGCTGCGGAATCGGCGTAGGTGGCGTTGGAGAATCCGCCGGCTGCGCCGCGCCGGGGCTGGTCGCGGAGGGGGAGGGGATGTCGGTCAGTGCGAGATCCGCTGCTGCCGAGGAGAGGAGCGTCAACTGCAGCACCATGGGTGAGCCTCAGTCCCCGGCCGCCGGCGATCCCGGCCCAGGCTCGGGACGCGCGGGCACTCGGCGACCTCCGGACGAGCCGGGGAGCGCCCTGGGGCTGGAGGGGCGAGCGGGGCGGCCCGGAGGCGGCGGGCCCGGGGCGCGGCGGCCGGGGGGAGGGGAGGGGAGGCGGCCGCGGTGACAGTTTGAATTGAGCGTGAGCGGAGCCGAGGCGGCGGCGTTTCCTGCGCCTTGGCGGGCGGACGGGCGGGCGGGCGGGCGGGCGGGCTGGAGGGCGGGCGGCCGGACCGTGGCCTCTGAGGCCCGAGCCTCCGGAGCCGCCCGGTCCCAGCCCGGCTCTCGCCCGCCTCCGAGACCGGTCTTTCCTGCGTCTCCTCCGGGCCTCCGGCCCCCGATCCCCGGCCGGCCCCCGCGGCCTTGCCTGCCCGGGTCTCCCGCCCGCCCGAGCAGCCTGGGCTGAGGTCTCCTTGTGGGCGTGTAGGCCGGGCGTGCAGGGTGGGGATGTGTGAGCGAGTTGGGCGCGGGTTCTCCGTGGGCCGGCCAGGGAGGGAGGAAAAAGATGCCCTGAGCTGGGGCTGTGATGGAGGCGGCGGCGGCGGCAGCAGCAGCAGCAGCTCCCACAAACATGCTGCTGCTCGCTTCGCCTTCTCCGGCCTCCACCGTGAAGGCCGGTGGATGGCGGGCGAGCCTCGAGACAGATCCTGAGCTTGGCTTGGGTTTAATTTTTTTAGGAAATAGGGAAAGGTAAGGTCTCTCGGAGGGCGCCCCCCGGAGGAGGTGTAAAGGATGGGAACGGTGCCTGGAAAAGGGAGGGGGTTGGGCAAGACACGGACTGGAGAAGTTTAAGGAAATTAATTTTTTGAAAATATTTTCAGTAGTCTGTTTTTCTCTTAAGCCTTTTCATTCCCTCTCCTCCCCCACATGCTGGAAAAAGAACAGGCCATCTCATTCATATTTTCCACTCCAGAGTTCCACATTTCGTACTTTTTTTATGTAGTATGAAGTAAGCAATTGAGACTTTTTTCTTACACATTTCTTTTTTTTTTCTTGCTAAGTTACTTTTTATAGCACATATCTGCTTTCTTTCAGTTGAAGGGTTAGAATCTGTGATGACCAGATGTTTGCTAAGTTACTGAAATCATTACTTAAATCTTGGCAAGTTTATTGCTAAGTAGTTCAACTTTAAGAGTGACTTATTTTGATTCTCTAATTTTGATGAAAAGGAAAGCTCTTTCCAATTGCCTCTGGGAATCCCGAGGAATAGGTAATCTAGAGTGACAAGCTTTTTTTTTTTTTTTTTTTTTTAACATATTTATGTGCATTCAGGTAGTGAGAAGTTGGGGAAACTCTAGGATTCATCCGTATAGCAGGAGTGCAAATTTGTAGAATCCTGACAGACTGAAGGGTGGGTGAAAACAGTTTCTTCCTGGAGTCTTTATTTCTCCCTGCAGCAAGGGAAAGAGTAGGGGATGATAGGGTTTGGGGGAGTGGAGGAAGAAACATTCTTTCATTACATCCAGCTGAATGAGACTAGAGGAGATAGGGCTTGAATGTAAGAAAACTGGAAGCTACTTCGGTAGTTTACAAGATAGCAGTTGTCATTCAGTGATAGGGCAATGTGATGTAGCCTGGCCCTCTATACTGTTATTAAAAATATCACATTGCACTCAGGCTTACATAATTGAAAACAGAATTTCTGTGTGTTTATGAGAACTTGGTGCATGTTTTCCTAATTTAGCAATTTATAGGTAAGCACATGAGAAGTTATGGTAAAGACATAATCTACTGGGATATTTGAAGAACTCTGAGACCAGACTTTTTATTATTAAGTTCAATATACAGACAGTGCTCTATTAAAGCAAACCAAAACTGTTTATGAGAGAGGGGATTCAGTTTAGTGACAGAGTATGGTTAGCTTGGCAGCCAACTCCAAGCCAACCTTAGGACAGTTTAAAAGGACTCTAACAACACAGTGTGTGGTGGGGGGGAGGCTTGATCTGTGGCTTTTATGACCGATTGGAATGAAGGTAGTTGTAGAGCAGCTTGGCTTCAGATGTGTAATTTGGTGGTGATGATGATGATATATATATAGATATCTGTATATATTTATATCTCAATCATAGACTGTATGGCTGGGACTGGACAGTAGTGTTGCTTGACTGAATTGCTGGCAGAAAGCCTAATGTCATACTTTGACTTAAAAAGCTGTCTTCAGATTTTTATTAAAAGTTGAAATTTGTTAGTGCATTTTACTGAGCTTTGAGACACAAATGTGTAGATTCCCTTCTCTGTACTGTGATCAAAAGTAAGGATTTTAAATGTCGTCAAAAGGGGTTTGTGGACTTGGTATGAGAAAAGAAGACTTAAATAAAGGCTGTTAAGTTCATGTTGCATTTTTCTTATTTTGGATTCAGTTATTCTGCACAGCAGAGGATAGTAGGGCTAGCAAAGCCTATTTGTAATCACCAGAAGAGGTCACCCTCAAAACCAGATAAAAACCAGGGCGGGTCCAAAAAGATAATAATAGCCAATGAGTGCTTTACCCTTTGAAAAGAAATAGCTCTTTTGTTTTCTTTTGATCATTTGTATTATCCGATTTCTAGAGAGTACAGGAGAGGAGGAGGTGCATATTCTGGTTCAAAAATCTTAATGAAAGTACACCTTAGTTTGACAGTTTGACTAGGAACTTAAACTTTGATGTGACTTGGATTCAGATCTTGACTTGCCCATTCTACTGAGGGGTCAGTCATTTTAAGTGAGTGCTTCACAAAAGGTGAAGATTTTTTTTTTTTCCTTTCTCTTTTTTCCTCACTACATAAGTCCCTTTCTTTCCCTGCTGCCCCAAATCTAAAGGTCTGCAAATGTCTTTTAAATAAAAGCAGAGTGGGAAAGAAAACAAAAGTCCCAGCTTTTTATTATTAGGTCAAATATACAGAAAATGCTTTTGCTATTTTAGCAAAACAAAACTGTTTATGACATTTTAGTGGTAGAGCCTGGTTAGCTTAGCATCTACGGGGTTCTGGGTTTGATTGCCAGCAGCCTCAGTCCCCACAAGAAGTCTATTTTATTATGCTTAAAATTACTATCCTTTAATATAATTCTATGTATCTTCACACACTGGTCTACCATGCCTTGAGAATAGATAACTGGATTAGAGTGTTGTGTAGTAACTTCTGGGTGGCTAAATGGTGTCTTATCATCTGTATTAAAAATTAGGTACTTGCAGCCAGTAACTTTAAAAGTACTTTGAAAACTGAGAAGAGCAAAGTATACTGTGTGTTTGAAAGAGTAGTATGGGGCTGCTCCTATTTATATTATTTTAGTTAGGATTTTATGTATTGCATATTCATATATTTGTGTTTTAGTCTATGTTTGCTTTACAAGAATATAAAGAGGATATCTCCCTTCCTTGGTAATCGAAAGTTATAACTCCTTTTTATTTAAAAATTTAAAAATTTGTTTAAAGGTGTTTATGTCTATGTGATGGGGGTGCATGTAGTGTTGAGAGGACAATTTGTTGGATTCAGTTCTCTCACTGTGTTTGTCACAGAACCAAACTCAGGAGGTTAGACTTAGTGGCAAGTGCCTTTGGGCCCCGAGCATGCTAAATCTGCTCCATTTTACTTTGGAGCCATAAGTGAATAATTTTGGTAGCTTCACTTGAGATGAGCCTTCAGTCAAGTTTCTCAACCTTGGCAATATTAATGTGTGGAGTTTATTTTTGTTATGTGAGTACACCTGTAGGAGTACATGGTTGCATGTGTGCATATTACATACTCAGTATTTCTCAAACTTGAGAATTAGGATTATCTAGGTAGCTATTTTGCTTTTACTGTTTTTTAATTCCTTGACATTGTGCTAGATCAGTCAATAGATCTTAGAGTATAAATTGTGATCATTAAAAACCAAGAGGCTGTCATGGCCTTGTGTTTAAAAGTGCAGATTATCTGGGTTCCAGTAATGTTCCTTGATTCACAGTATCTGGGAGAGGAGCCTGGGAACCTTCATTTCCCAAATGTTTCTCAAATTAGTAACTTTATTAAGGTATAGCTTTTAGACTATAACATTTACAGGTTTTAAGCACTTACTTCAAGGAACCTTGCCATGTAAGCACAAATACATCTTGTAGCCTTATAAAGCATTCAAAACATTGAACATTTTAAATATCTTGACATTTTTTCATGCCTCCTCTCAACCCTGCATTTTAACCTTGTTGCTCCAGATAACTACTGATCTGATTTCTGATAGTCATTGACTAGATTAGATTAGATTTTAGATTATATATGACTATGTATAATCTCTATATATATAGTCATACAGTTTTTCTGGGTAGTTTTTGGAGTTTTTCTTCCTGTTTTTGTATTTGGGGTATGTGTGTGTGTGTGTACCTTTGTGTGTCCATCCATCTATTCAAGTATGGCAGTCCGAAATTAATCAGTGGTGGATGCCTTCCTCTATGGTCTCCACCTTATTTTTATTTTTGGTACATGTTTTTTGTGCTTGTGGTTATGTATATGACTGGGTGCATGTGCCTATTTGCATCCATCTAAAGGCCAATGGAGGATATTTGGTATCTTCATCTATTACTGTTTATTAACATTGAAACAGCGTCTCTCACTGAACTGAAACTCACTGTTTAGGGATCCACTTGTCTCTCTCAGTGCTGGGGTTAGAGGTATGTGTATCCATGTCTAGCTTTTTCGTGTGTGTGTGTTGAATGCTGGAGATTTGACTTTAGGTCCTCATGCTTACATAGTAAGTGTTCTTATTTACTGATCAGTTTCCTCAGCCCATTTGTCTCGTTTATGAACCTGGAACTCACTGAATGACTAGATAGTTTGCTAGTAAGTCCCAGGCATCATGCTGTCTACACCAGTCGGCACAGGGTTGCACATGCATAGTGTCACATGGGTTTTATGGCTTACACTGGGGTATTAAGGATCCAAGTAGAGGCTCTCATACTTTCGTGGCAAGTACTTTACTGACTAGGTGATTTCTGTAGCCCTTTCCTTTATAAGATTTCAAATGCACAGAAAAAAAGTTAAAAGATCACCTTGGTACATTTAAAGGAACATAATTCTTGTAGCTTTCTAGAGTTTGATAAACAGGCTTGGGATGAACTTCTGGAAATATGATTAACTTTTTTGGCAATATGAAAAATTTTTTTACAGTGTCTGAACATTGTAAAATAGTCTTGTAATGACAGTTTGAGATTTTGTAAACCCTTTTTTATTTTATTTAACAAATACTGCTTATAGAAGTCTTATACGATATCTATGGACACATAGCCTTGTATTTTTGCTTCTGGAATTGCTTTTTGTTTGTCCTCATACTTTTTTGACCCTTTTTTATTGTTTTGGTGGGCGTGTCTCACTGTGTAGTCCAGGCAATCCTGGAACTCATTATGTAGACCAGGCTGGCCTAGAAGTAATCTCAGTAGACCACCTGCCTCTGACTCCACCCTAGGGTTAAAAATGAGCACCACCATGCCCAGCTCCTCCTCCTATCTTTAAAGTCATCTTTTCTACTCTTCAGGCCATCTATGTTAACAGTTTCTTGTATGTTAGTCTGAAGATTTTTTTTTTTAAAGTACAGAATCAAAAATCATACAGATTTCATGCCCTAAAACATTATATGGTGTTTTAGTTTGTTTGTGCTGTGATAACAGTATACCTAAGATTGAATCAATTATAAAGAACAGAAATACAATTCTTACAGTTTTGGAGGCGGAGAAGGTCAAGATTCAAATGCCAACAGGTTCATTAGCTGGTTAGCTTGTTATAACCCAGTCTGCTTTTAAGTTGGTGCCTTAGATGTGGCTTCTTAAGGAGACAAGTGCCCTGTCATTGTGATGGAAGAAGCTTAGAGTAAATAGCTCTCTTGTACCTCTTCTCAAGTAATACTTTGACTGTTTCTTTTTCTTTTTCAATTTTTCTCTAAATATTTTTATAGGATTTTTATTATTTGAGATTAAAAAAAACAAAACATAATTTTCCCTCTTCTCTCCAACCCTTCTCTAGTACCCTCTTACTCTCTCTCTCTGATTCATGGCTTCTTTTTCTTTAATTGTTGTTACATACACACCCACATTATTTGTATATATGTGATCTCAGGCTGATGATGGCTTGGTATTATATAACCAATTGAATCTTTCTTCCGTGGGGAAGAAGACCATCTCTCCTGCTTTCAGCGTTCCTCAGTTGCCCATAGTTCCTTACTAGGGTTCAGGGTCTGTGAGCTTTCTCCATTTCGTGTTAGTGTGAACATCATTGGTGGTGTTATTATTCAGGTCTTGTTATGGGAGCCATGTGGATGAAACTTCATGGGTCTCATCATGACCGCTGACATTTCTAGAAGATGAAGCCTTACAGCAAACTTACTGTTCTTGTAGCTCTTAAGAAACTTTTTACTCTCTCTTCCAAAATGTTCTCTAAGCTCAGGAATTGTGTTTTAGGTGGATCAGTTGGGACTAGGAATCCTATCTTGTTTTCTACATTTTGATTTATAGTTTTCTGTAATGATCTTTGTTTGCAAAGAGAAGTTTCTCTGATGAGAGGTGAGAACTAATACTTGAAGGCATAAGGGTAAATATTTAGATTGTAGTTAGGATTTTGCTAATTTTGCAAGGTGACTGTTGTAAGTTCTCCTCCAAGATCCATTATGTAACTATAACTGTTCCTGGGTAGTTGGCTAGGGTTCTAGTCCCTGGCATGGTTTCCCTCTTAATAAGAGGGTCTTAAGTCCTAGTAGAGAGTCCTTGGTTGCCACCACTGCACCCTTAGAGTCACCATGCCCATGCTTGTCCTTATTGTGGTTCATAGTTGGCATAGCTGGGTAGGATGTTGGTTGCTTCTCTCATTTGGCAGCTGACATGCTGTTTTCTGGTACCACAAAAGCTAGTTCTCATGAAGAAAGCTTTCAGGTCAGATTCAGCCCAGGTTCTCTAGGTCCTATGTCTGAAGTGGATACTATCTTCAGCAGTAAGGATTTAACCTTCCAGCAGCAAAAGCTTATATTTTGGAATTTTCTTAGGTAACCTTGATAACAGCTTAAAAGGGGACTTTTCATGTCATGCATGGTGGAGGAGTTTTCTTTGCTTTTGTTTTCGTTTTTGTTTTAAGATAGTCCATGGCTCTTGGGAGGAGCACGCTGAGTCCAGATGGGAAATTTTCATTTAAAGAAGCTCTCTGTTGTCTCTCTGTCTGTATGTATATATACATACTGACTTAATATGTGCTATATTTAATTTTAGGTAGATAGATAATATGATTCCTCATGACTCCAGATAATTCTACTGTTTGTCTTCCTCCTCCTTTTATATTCACGCCCTCTCTCCCTAATTAAAATTCGGTTTTCCCCATTTCCCCCTTGAGTTCACTTATACCCTGCTAACTGCCCCCCCACAACTTCCTTGGTATACTCTGGGTTGTATACTCATGTCTAAAGACTTGAAGCTAGGAATTGCTGATGAGTGAAAACCTATAGTCATTTGTCTTTCTGTCTAGGTTACCTAACTCAATATGATGAATTCCATATATTTACCACCAAATTTCATGATTTAATTTTTTAACAGATGGTGTTACGTAGTGTATATGCAGTACATTTTCTTTATCATTTGTTAATTGAAGGACAATTAGATTGTTTCAATTTCCTGTCTATTGTGAATTGAGTGCAAAGAAGTTGACTGAGACAAGTATGTATGCAGTAAGATGTTGAGTCCTTCGGGCATATGCTGGGGAGTGATATAGCTGGGTCATATATTAGATTTGTTTTTAGCTTTTGAGGATTCCTTCAGAGTAATTTCCAGAGTGGCTGAACAAGTTTGCAACCCTAGTGACACTGAATGAGGGTTACCTTTTCCACACAGCCCTTCTAGCATTTGTTTTTGACTTGTTGATCATTTTTGTCATTCTGACTGGAATAAGGTGGAATCTCAAAGTTGTTTTTTGATTTGTATTTCCCTAATTGTTAGAGATGGTAAACATTTTTGAGATATTTCTGAGCCATTTGAAAATTCATTTTAATTTTATTTTGTATGCATGATTGTTTTGCCTGCATATATGTATGTGCACCATGTGAATGCCTGGTACCCACAGAAGTCAGATACTTAAGCTAGAATTACTGATGGTTGTGACCTGTGTTGTACGTACAAACGTACTGGGTACAAAATCCAGGTTCTCCGTAACGTTTTCTTTCTGATGTAGCTTACTATTAGAATTGATGTTGTCATTATATCTGTAATGTGTTGATGCTCATTACTGTTACGTTGATGTTAACTTTGATACTACAAGTTCATTCATTTAACAAATACATGGCTTGTATCTGCTATTTATGTTTGGCTCTGGGAAATTGAAGATAATATTTTGACAGAAACAGAGCCATGATGATTAAGATCTTAGGTTACAACAGATTTAATGAATTTAATTAATTCAGATTTAAATGAATGTTGGGCAAGTAAAGTAGCAGTTTTCTTTTCCCTTCTAAAGTAGTGAGTGGAAAAATCTAACATGATGCCTGCTAAATAAGAAATATTGAGATAACTACCTTAAGAAGTTATGGGACTATATTAAAGTGGACTGCCGCCACTATAAATTCCTAATCTTGTTTGTTGACTGTTGTATTCCCAGATCTATGTTGCACTTAATAAATAATTTGTGATGTGATTTAAAGGCCTGTAGTATATACTAATCCCAGTCTGTCCTGTTCGGACTGGAGAAGGGGAATCTTTGGTAGATAAGAGGAACAGGCTGGTTATTTTGTTACATGTTGAGATATCATAGATTATAAAGCTAGAGGAGTAGATAGTCAAAAATAGGGACAGGGAAAACAGTAACTTCAATAATTGCTGAGTAATTCATGTTCATTTTTAATTGCTGTAATCAGTGGTATTATGCTCTACTTTGGTGTTGGAAATATTTCCAGTGTATAACCTATTTGAAATTCATTAGTTCTCTGGGTGAGAAAGGGTCCAGAAATTTGTATTTAAGTATTTTAGGTGATTCTGATGAACAGCCAGGGCTGAGAATCTTCCATATAGTATGAGGCAATATATGTCAAAATATTCTGTAAATACTTTATATGAAAGTTGGGTATTCACTTACTATAGTCTTTTGATCTATTAAGCCATTGTTAGTATGTTTTAAGTACGTTTAAAGTTTTTAAACTTTAAAATTAAATGTGTTAAAGTTTAAAAATTTGCTTACCTATTTTGCTGTTTCTGAACATTTTAAGTTATAAGTAATATTTTAAAAAGAATATTTAACAAGCCTCTTCCCCTTCTCCAGTTATTCTTATGGGTGTACTTTAAGCTTGTAATTACATTTCTTACATTTTGGGATGAGCTATTTGTTATGAATAATCTGACTATTTTCTTGCTTTTAGCAGAAGGACTTTTAAAGACTGTTGTCTGGCATATTTGGTTATGTGCTTTGAATTATATGCAGCATGAGTTACTAAATAATAAATGAATTTTAAAACTATATATAGTTTTTTACATTTTCTGCTTTGTAGATATATATCTACCTACCTTTTGTTCTTATTTCATGGTTTTTTTTTAAAAAAGCCATCTGTCTGACCTATGTATGTTTCTGCCTGCCTGCCTGCCTGCCTGCCTGCCTGTCTGTCTATCTATCTATAAACATAAATATTTAAAAGGTAGTTAGACAAAATGACTATAGGTTCTCCCCTAGGGCCTATGACTTCCTTAGCCATATTTTGAGCAGGTTTACAGTGACAGATCTAAATTTTCCTGTGTAGACACGCCTAAAATCCAGTCCAATTAAGATGGACTCTGTTAAGCATTGAACTAGATTACTTATTTGGTTCTCAGTTTTATCCTATAAAGTTGAGGTGCTAGTTGAAAAGGAAATAAATTTAAATAGGGATAATCTTGTTCTGTGGATATATAAAATAGTCTACAAGTAAAAGAGCTACCAAACCCATTTAGGCTATTAACTAAAGGTGCTCAGAGTATCCAGCTTGTTGAACAGGGTGAATTGATTTCTCTAGTTTAAGTTTGGAGAAATGAAAATTTGGCACAAATGAATGGAAATAGTGAAAACATACAGAAACTAGTCAGTCTTGCTTTGGTATTTTTTGTTAGAAAGCAAAAGTTTGTTAAATACAGAATACTCACAGTTTACTTCAGGCTTTTTTGATTGAAGGGTAGGTATACTAAGTTTTGTTGGTTATGGGTAGATTGTGTTTAATAAGAATCTAACTAAGATAAACAAAAGACCTTCATTCCTGTAGTTTCTTCATTGATTTTACTGTTTTGGCTTTTTCCTAAATAATGAATCTGTGTTGAGTATTGTCCCTAAACATCAGCTTTAATAAAATAATTTACCTATCATGGAACTTTAATGTCTTTCTATTACTTACAGTATGGGGTTTTTGGTGTTATTGTTAAAATTACTATATTTTGGGCTCTACAGCTAGGATTTTAATTGCCTATTTCTAGGAGGGGGTTAGGTGTGTGCTTTCATGAAAAGCTCACTAGAATTCTATACCCTCCAAAGCTAAAGAAAAAAGACCATAGACCTCTTTTGCTTTTTTGAGATAATTAAGTTATTTTGTTTGCTTGAGAAGCTTAACAAAGTAGGCTTTTCAAATCTTTAGTTGTAGAGTTAGCTTATAATTTTTATAAAAACATTTATAGTTTATTAAAAATCTAGCTAATAATTTTATGTAAAAAAATTAAGTATATCCCAGTCACTACATCAATATGCTAGTTCTGTCCTATCCATCCCCCACCCCAACCCCCTAAATCAAGTGCTTGCTTTTTCATGGGACTGCAGTAGGGAAGCAATATAAAAATATACAGAATTTTTTTACTTACAAAATTTCCCTGTTCAGAACCCTACAGTAAAATTTAAAGAGTGCTCATATATTGTATAAAGAAAAGATAATAATGACTGATTAAAAGTGGGATAAAACTAATCCCCATACTTCTAGAATATGAACTTGATAATCCTCCCAATACTTTCATGGGCTCTCAGGATTGGAAGATAAATTAAATCATTTAGTCTCATCATAGAAACAACTCACCCTGCAGTCTTCACTAGGTGGTTGCTTAACCCTGAACTGCCCAACATGGTAGTAACACATATGGTGGGGGAACACTTTAGATGAGGTTAGTGTGAATTAAGGTATGGATTGTGATATAGAAGTATATATTATATAAAGTACCTTGTTAGTTTTATATTGATCATAGAATGTTTTGAACATCTTGCATTGGTGAAATACATTGTTTTGATTAATTTTACTTATTTCCTTTTGCTTTTTTAATATAAGTCAAAGAAAATTTAAACTCACTTATATATATATATATATATGTATATATATATATATATTTGCATATATTTCTGGTGGACAAAGTGGTCCATCTGTCCTGTATTAGAACCTTAACTATTCTCTGAGAAAGTTGTGCTGTCACTATTACATAGCTGAATGCTGGTATTCAGAGGTTCCTGTTGACTTCATGCCATCGGAAGATTATTTCTTCTTCAGTGTTAGATTATCCTCTGGAGGCAGTCTTGCAGCTTTTCTGAAGTTTGGTAGTTTGTTTCTACTTCTTTCTTTTTTCCTTCCTTCCTTCCTTTCTTTTTTTAAAGATTTATTTATTTAATGTAAGTACACTGTAGCTGTCTTCAGACACACCAGAGGAGGGCATAAGATCTCATTACAGATAGTTGTGAGCCACCATGTGGTTTCTGGGATTTGAACTCAGGACCTTTGGAAGACCAGTCAGTGCTCTTAACTGCTGAGCCATCTCTCCAGCCCATTTCTATTTCTTTTTACAGTATTTATGAGGCAGAGGACCAGAGCTTTTGTACCATTGTTGCTACTTCTCTCTGAACTTTATTTTGTACATAGCCTTTTCTGGGGCTACATTCTAGACAAGTAAGCTAATGTATCTTTTTTTGGTGTTTTTTTTTTTTTTTTTTTTTTTTTTTTTTTTTTTTTTTTTTTTGAGACAGGGTTTTTCTGTGTAGCCCTGGCTGTCCTGGAACTCACTCTGTAGACCAGGCTGGCCTCAAACTTAGAAATCTGCCTGCTTCTGCCTCCTAAGTGCTGGGATGAAAGGCATGCGCCACCACCGCCCGGCTAAGCTAATGAATCTTAAAGTTAAATAACCTTTTAGGAAAATTTTATTTCCTTACTGATGTATGTTGTCAACCAAGATATTTTTATCTTCTTGGGCTGCTATAGTTTTGCTTATTCATTTTTTTCTTAGATTTGAAGAACTTACTGAATACATCAAATATGTCCCTCATATCCTATTTCTGGAGTTCTGTTTTAGTTCTGACCTTCATTAAAACTTTGTCTTTCAGATTACAGTTTGGGAATTAGGGAAAAGGCACATGGTTTGGCTCCACATATTTCTGTATTAAATTTTGCCTTGGAGTCTTAAGAGTCCTGGAAAATTAACTTTTAGCTTTAGCCACTTGCAGACCTCACATGTGTACCTTCTGTTTTTTCACCGAATTATGAAAAAAATGTGACTTAATTGGGGGTTATAAGACTACCAGACTCTTGAGATATATAATTCTGCTGTAGTTGATATATGACTAAACAGCTGTTTATCTGTCTTTATTAATACTATATTTTCTTATTTCTCTACTTTCCTTGTATTCTCCTCATGGCTAATCTTAAGATTTCTTCCTTTGTAGTATTATGAGTTTATCAAAATTTAAAAAATGTCTGATTTGCCTGTTAAAAAGGAAGAGCTAGGGGTAGTACTGAAGGAGCTGAAGGGGATTGCAGCCCCATAAGATGAAGAATATGAACTAACTGGACTACCCAGAGCTCCCAGGGACTAAACCACCAACCAAAGAGTATACATGGAGGGAGCCAGGACTCATGATACATACATACATACAGAGGATGGCCTTATCTCACATCAGTGGGAGGGGAGGGAGGATTGATGCCCCAGGGTAGGGGGATGCTAGAGGGGTGAGGCCGGAATGGGTGAGTGCGTGGAGAAGCACCCTCATGGAGGCAAAGGGGAAGGAGGTGAGGAAGATGGGATGTGAGGCTGGTGGAGGGGTAACTGGGAAGGGGAATATCATTTGAAATGTAAATGAATAAAATGATTTTTAAAAAGTAAACATGTGGTTTATGCTGTACATGGCTTCATTTTCTTTCACTGTGACTTTTTAAAAATGTAATTGCTTCTGATTCCTTGGCAATAACTTGGGGGATAATAGAATTGTCATCAAGCTCAGCTAACCAAACAACACTGGTGTTAAAAGATTGAGGTACTGTTTTCTTTTAGATTGTTTTTATTATTTTTATTTACTTTATTTCATTCGCTTATTCTCAGGGCTGGATATACTTGTAGAAGTCAGAGGACAACTAGCAGGAGTTGGTTTTCCTTCTGTCTTGTGATTTTGGGGGAGTTGAGCTAAAGTCTTTATGCTTGCAAGTGAGCGAGCACCTTTATCTACAGAGCTGTCCAGATGGTTGGCTGTTAATTGACTTTTAAAAAAAATGTTGTAATGACAATGACTTATGGTTCCATCTGATTCTCATACACAGAAGTACATGTTTAATTTTTTCAACCTATTACAAAACTTTTTCAACTAGTATCAGCATTTACATTCCACCAGGAATTTATGAGAATTGGGGTTTTCTGTGTACTCATTTATTATATTTATAGAGGTGACCTATTTTATTTTATTTTATTTTACTTTATTGAGGCAAGTTCTCTTTATGTAATTCTGAGACTTGCTTTGTAGATAATGTTGGCTCCTACATGTGATCCTCTTGCCTTTGCCTTCTGAGGACAAAGTTAATGAATGATACAACATATGTAGTCAAAAACAGGATATTCTATATGGTGAGTGGACATCAGAGAGCTACATCCTCAACCTCAGCTGTAATTTTAGTGGCCTTATGGGTTTTGGAACTTGTGTTTTGTTAAATTTTAAAAAGACAGTCCCTTCACACTTCACATTCTTTTAGTTACCTCACTGTTTTCTCAGTATATGGCTCCTTAACTCAGCTCTACTTGCCAGCTCTCTTGAGTCTTGACCTTTTGTCTTTTCCAGAGAATAGCAGTTTCAGATAAATCCTAAATTTGTTCCTTTATGCTCAAGTTATAGGCTAGTATTTGAAAAAAGAATATCACATGGCTTCAAGTTTACATTCAAAAATTTTGTGCTCTGCAGCCTTAATTTTTTTTTTAACTCTATTTTTTATTTTGACGTTACTCTGGATTGAACCAGGGCCTGTTCATACTAAACTCTCCAACACCAACTTAGATCTTATTCAGCCTTGTTAACTTTTATTCTGAGACAAAGGTCTCAAAGCTCTTGCTGAAGCTGTTCTTACCGTCACTGCAGCTTTGGCAGGCCTTGAACCTGTGTTCTTCCTGCCTTAGACTCCTGAGTAGCTGCCAGGCCTGACTCCTGTCTCTACCTGTTCTTTTTGTTTGTACATATTTGTCTCTTAAAAATTTTCTAGTCATTCTCTCTTAAGATTAGAAGGTGGTTTTATTTCAAGTGTTAGGGAAAACCCCTTCCTTCATGGTATAAACATCTGCTTCCTTATTTAACCTCCTTCCAGTGACTGATCTGTCTTCTCTCAGGTCCAGTTGCTACATTAAATTGAAATGATTTCTACATTTACTAATTTGTACAACAGTTCACCTAGTTGCTCCAACCTGAAATCAGAAATCTGAGAATTAGCACCCCCTCCTACAGGTTAATTATAGAAATCCATCAACTTAGTACTTTGGTATATAGTCGGTATACCATCTAAGAGAAATTTAATGCAAGTTGAGGCTGGAAAAGTATTCAGTGGTTAAGAGCCTTTTGCTGCTTTTTCAGGGGACTCCTTTATTTCCCAGCACCCATACTGGGTAGTTCACAACCACCTGTAACTTAAACTCAAGGGGTTTTGATGCCCAGTTCTGGCTTGTATAGGTAGGTACTCATGTGCATGTAACATGTACACACACAGACACATACAGATGCACATGAACAAGAATAAAAATAAATGTTAGTTCATCAGTTCTATCTGTAATCCTATCACTAGCTTAAAAATTACAGCACAACAGCAGAAATGAGAGAGAACCCCATTTAGCATTGTAGAAATCAAGAACTGACTCCCAAAATTGTCCATTTGGGAGTTGACATTAGAGCCATGATATCCACATGTCTACTCAGATACACAAAATAAATTTTACATTAAAAAAAAGCCCATTGTAGTAAAAATTAGCTGGAAGAATGCAGAATAGCACATAAACCTTTAAAATAGGAGCAGGAGATATGCCTATATAATCTTGTAATATTTCAGTGTTAATGTTATACTAAGTTTAATATGTAGGTATTTTTAAAGATCATTTATATTCAAAATATTCATACCATTTTAATAGTGAATGAAGTTCTTCAGCAGTTTTTCTTTGGCTGTATCACTTAGAAATTTGACTAGCATATGTCTGAGAGTTGTAGTTATGTGTATTATGTAATACTAGGGACATTAAGTAGTAGACATGTAAATTTCTTTGGTAATATCTTTTCCTTTAAAATCTGTGGTTGGCTTTCATAACTATAACAAGTTAATTAGTTTTGAGTGGAGGTTTCACTATGTTACCTGGGCTGACCTTGAGCCCAAGTGCTCAACTGACTCTGCTGTCCTACTTCCATTTGGGATGGAACTGCAGCTGTGCACCATTACCTGCCTCCCACTCCCATTAGAATTAATTGAAAAAATTGGAGGCAAATTTAATTTGAGTAAAACAATTCGTAATGAACATATGTGCTAAAATCCAAAGATTGAATTTAAAACCATATAGGAAAGACCAAATGTTTATCCATGATATTTAAAGTTATTGATGTATCCTTTGTATCTTTGTAACCTGGTATTTTTTTCTTAAGTTGCAATGACAGTGAGAGAAATAGAATCTAGAAACAGTTAAATAAATTTAACTCAGACCTATACGATGTATTATTTCTATCAATCAACAGAGTAGTTTGCCTTCTCTTAAATAAGATATTTGATATAGAAATTACACCTATTAACTAAAATATTTTATAAATACAAGCTGTTATAAGAGATCAGTGTTGTTTCTTATGTAACTAGCTTGATAAGGGAGTACCTTCATGATCCAAGAGTATTTTGGTGGGAGCCTATATTTTCATGATTATAAATGTCATACTTATATCACTCACACATACATATAAATAACATTTCCTTACCTAGAGATTAAGCTTCATCCTGGCACTGTGACTATTTTACATGTGCAGGAAATGAATTTAAGACTTTCAGATTTAAAGACTTAGGTTGTTTTTTTTTTTTTTTTTAAATTCAGGGTAAGGAAAGATGCTTAAGAAAAACTTATCTTCCCTGGTTAACAAACACTGTTATATTGCTAGTATATCCTTTATACTGTATTTGGTGCTAGGTTAGCTCCAGACTTTAGGTTTTGTATTTTCTGGGATGCTTGCATACCAGTTCTGGAAAATTTGTTGGAGGCAGTAGCCAAACTGCTTTGTCATTTATCTTTGGATAAAATTTCTTCAGAAGAAATTTTTGAAAGTGTGATCATCTACTTTTTTGGAGGTTATCAGTTATATATTCAGATTTTGTTAGGATTTTTAGAGAAAATCTATCTCTCAGAAAGGGGTCATATGGGAGTTGATAAGTTAAATGTTTTAGGTAATTTAAATTTAAAACTAATACAAAGTATAGATTATATGCGTAGACTGGTGCACTTAAATCAGCCTAATCGCATCCTTCTATATTACTAAGACTGCTCTTGTTAAAAGGTAGCCATAAACTTACTTCAAATTTTACAGGTCGGATTTTCCTTTGTTAGGTATAACACAGTTGAAGGCTGCTCCATCCTTGTATCTTGGTTTTCCTCCCATCTTCTAGGTGGGGCTCTCTCAGCTTTAATTTTCAGCCTAATGTGTTATAGTGCTCCAGGACTTTGCCCTGGATCATCTTTGGGAGTCCAATCCCTTCCCAGTAGTATCGGTGTGCAGATAACTTATTTTCAGCACCAAGCAACCCTGAAATTTTTTAGTCATATGCTTAAAGTTGTCTACTGAACATCTCTTCTTGAATATAGTAGATATCTACCTTTATATGTTTAAGGCTATGGTTGATTTTGGCATTCCCTACCCAATTTTTCTCCATTGCCCATAGTTTTCATAATTATCACCAACCATCAAGTTGTTCAAGTCAGAAGTCAACAGTTACCCCAGTTACCTACTTGCCCCCCCCCACTGGTGTTGTCTAATTTATTAGCAATATTCCACAACTCTACCTTCAAAAACATATTTTGAATCTTTAATCTCTCATTGCTTTTCACTAGTAGCTTAATTTAATATACTCTTTCTTGGATTATTGCAGGAGTCTTCTTAATTCTTATTCCACTTCACTTAGCAGTAGAAGCTATCTTTAAAATGTCAATCAGGTCACTTGGCTGTGCAAAATCCTCCAGTGGTTTCCCCTCATGTCTAAAATAATATTCAAACTTCTTACTTTGGCTGAGTCCCACGTGATCTGGCCCCTGCCTGCCTCTCTGACCTCATTTCCTACCCCATTGCCTTTTTCTCCTCTGGTATAGATCACATATCTTCTTTTTTTGTTGTTCCTGAAAGTAGCAGATTTATTGCTAGTTTAGGGTCCTTCCTGTTGTCTGGAATGCTTCCTGCCTTTTCTTAATTCAACCCTAAAACAGTACTGATTATGAACCAAAGACTGTTGAAGAAAAGACAATGACTGAGACACAGGTACATAATCTGAGGCGTGTGTCGGCTGGGTTCCTTGATATGGCAGAAGGAAAGGATATTTGCTGAAGTTTTTTAACTCACAGATATTTTGGGTAGCATGTGCATGTGTGTATGTGACAGTTTTTGTAATTTTGCTTTTATAAAATTAATTACTTTAAGTATAAACTATGAGAAGACCTTAACTGCCTCAAATTGTTTGAAGTAGGTTGTACAAGTATAAACTTGTGCTTTTCACAGGGAGTTTATCCTAATGTGTTTTTTCCTGTGTTCCTTAAGTTGTCTTTCAGTTTTCACAGCCTATAGTTTACTTAATTTTTCCTGTGTGTTAGGGCTTATCATCTTTAGCTACATGTCTTTTATTTTATTTTATTTTATTTTATCTACATGTCTTTTCACTCTGAATTCATAGATTTTGAAATGTAGCACTGTATGAAAAGAGATTAACTAAAATGTTTGTGTTTGTCTAAATTCGGCTATTGACTGACAATAATATGAAATTCTTAGTACACCTTCCTGAACTTCACATGTCTACATTTTCCCCAGTATTTCCTGTAAGATTTCAAGTATATAGTATAGTAACTGGCCTTTATTAAAAGATGGGACTGAAAATGTGAGGATATTACTTGTACATGCATATGAGTCTGTCTCCAATTTATTTTATTTTATTAATTTACTTTTAACTTAATGAGTTACTTGTAAGTAACTTTCATTTTTCTGTATTTTGCTGTGTTCCAATGGATCTGCTACTCCTGTTTGGACTGAATGTGCCATTACAATTTGTGGAATTCTTCACTTGCTGTCTCCTGTGAATTTGTTCTGTTGGAATCTGGAACACTGGAATGATGAAAATATTTCCATTACAAAGTAGCTGTGAGTATACTTTGTAATTTTAAAATCTTGTTTATAGTCTAAGTTAATTTTAACTTGTAATTAGATGAAATATGACCTTTAAGGAAATTTAGATTTAAAATATAGTTTTAGCTGTACTTGTAATACTTGGCTTAAAAATACTATATTCTGGTCAGGCTCTTAATTATGTTCAAAATTAGCTTTTAATTGAATTGGCTAGCTTGGGTCTCCAGTATTTGGATTAAAAATTAGGTTATAGTATTGGGAAGCATGGAAATTGTTGTTTAGATATAAATGTGATACCAGTGAAGAGTGTAGACCATTTAAATCCAGATATGTTGGCGTAATGCTTTGATATCAAGAGTGGTTGTACTATTAGAATTGAAATGTGTCAAACTTAGATGACGTTTATACCTCTTGAGTATTTGTGACTATGACTATATTTAAATATGAGTAAAACTATTTCTGAAGTAAAATTAACCAGTAAGTCTCTACTCAGTCAATAGTGTAACTATGAACAGTAGTTTTCACCAGTTGTTCAATTAAGAATCAGGCTTACTTGACCAATTTAGAATTAAATTTTTAAAAATTACTCATGAAATGATTGTTCAGGTCATCAAAGAATCAAAATTCCATAGAGCTGACATAATTACAGTTTATTTTAAATCCAGTATACATTTCATTTCATGAAGATGGAAGCAGCAAGATCATGGGTCATCTTGAAATGATACAAATGGGGCTGGGATTACATTGATTATGAAAATTTTCAAGATTTATGGAAAAGAGGTGCTGTAAGCACAATTTTTTTTTTTTATTTTATTGCATGAGTCAAGATAATTTAAAGGAATAGGTAACTGTGGAAATTAGTTTGAGCAAAGGCTCTCAGTATACACATTTAAGGGGATTTGAATTTTTTTGTGGTTAAAACTTCTTTGTTATTTTGTTGCTTTAGTTTGTTGGTCAGTTCTTGGTACTAACTTACTGTCAAGTGAAATCTTTGCTCTGAAAATAGGCTTCATTAAATCTTCATTTCTGGGTTTTAATAATTAATCATTTTATTTTTAAGTCATGTTCAATTTATTCTGTACCTTTTGCAATTAATGCTTTTATTGATGATAATATAAGCTATTTGATTTGCTATGAAGAATAGTTTGTGTAATTTAAAAACAATTAGGTGCATGTGGGAATTTGTGTTACAGTGTTGATCTATGAGTCACATGGTTCTTCTTACCTTCCTCAGCAACCGAAGAACCTTGAGGGCTATGTGGGCTTTGCCAACCTCCCAAATCAAGTGTACAGGAAATCCGTGAAAAGAGGATTTGAATTTACTCTTATGGTAGTAGGTGAGATGATTTCTTACTAATCTGGAGTTCTGCTCTTTTTAATCATCTTTGGCTAAATTTAAAAATAATATCTCAAATTACAGTGAATGCATGTTGTATTTTATCTTATGTGCAAAGATTTAAAAGTACAGCTATTGCATAATAGGGTTGTATCTTCTCTTCTTTCTCCTTGGTAAAAGCTGAGAGCTGAGAAATGATGGGCACTAGCAGTTGAGTAGTCTCTCCCGAGTGATTGCTAAAAGGGAAAGCCACCAATTGGTGCTTGCTACTGGAGGATGTTTGTCCTCTGGCTAATCACCTTCACTGAAGTTATGTTCAACAAGTATTTGCTTTGAATTTTGGAAAGAAAGGTGTATTAAAAGGTCGTAATTCAAATGATTACCTTTCGATTTACATTCATTGTGTGGATGTTGTGGGGAAATGTTATTCTCCTTGTTTTCTAATTCAGTCTGAACACTTTAATCTATAATACATTTGAAGTATCATTAAAGGTTATTTTAAATATGGGTTGGTTAATATCAATATGTATACATATATACATATATATATATATATATATACATATATATATATACATATATATAATATGAAACCCAAATAAACTCTTAAGTTGCTTTGGTCATGGTGTTTTATCAAAGCAATAGAAAAGTAAGTAATATACTTTGTGTAGTTCTGGCTATCGTGGAATTCACTCTGTAGACCAGGCTGGTCTCGAACTCAGAGATCCATCTGCCTCTGCCTCCCAAGTGCTGGGATTAAAGGCGTGCACCATCATGCCCAGCCAGCTTGCCTTTTTTGTAAGGGAAAAAAACACCCATCCCAGGACTATTTTCCCAGAAGTGGCACTGCCCACAGTTGGCTGGGGCCTTCTATAAAATCATTAATCAAGAAGTGCCCCACAGATTTAATAGAGGCCTTTTCTCAGTTGAGGTACCTGCTTTTCAGATCCCCTCCCCCCCCAAATTAACCAGCCCAGTATCTGAGGATCAAAGCCATATTGTGGTTTTGTTTTTTTTGGGTTTTTTTTGTTTTTGTTTTTTTGTGGAGCTAGGGGAACAGGAGCCACGGTGTGTGTTTGAGTAGGCTAAAGTCATTTCCTTTTAGTGATTCCTTTTTAGAGGAAATATTAAGTCTCTTAATGGATCTTATTTATGAGCTTTACTGATAATTCTTTTAATCAAATGCAATATTGCCGTAGTGTTTCTAATATCTGGGGATGGCCATGAATGCACTCTGTAGCAGTTCTAGTTTGCTTTTTGTTGCTTGTAATAATCACCATGGTCAAAAAGCAAAACAAACCCCATAAACTTGGGGAGAAAAGGGTTTATTTCATCTTACAGCTTAGTCCCTCATGAAAGGAAGTCAGGGCAGGAATGAAGTAGAGGCCATGAAGGACTCTTACTTACTGGCTTGCTCCTCATGGCTCACTTAGATTGTCTCCTTACACAGTTGAGATCCATATGCCAGGCTTGATACTGCCCCAGTGGGCAGTCACTAGTGAAGAAACTGCGCCACACACTTGCCTGGGGGACAGTCTGATGGAGACATTTTCTCAATTGAAATTCTTCTCCTCTCCCTGTTGAGCCTCCCCTAGCTTTCGTCAAGTCGACAAAACCTGACAAGGGCAGTAGCAGAGTATGGTATTTGAATTGGTCCTTCTACTATGCCTGTTTAATCCTTGAGTTAGAATTATGCCCAGCTATAATACAGTTTTCTGTCCCTCTTCATGATAAAGTCTTAACTGAGGATAAAGAAAAACAGGATTAATAACTTATTTTCCACTGCTCCTTGAACATTGTTTTAATTATATTTGTATATGTATGGGTGTGTAGGAACTAAAGCTTTTTCATCTATATAGTGTTGTGCCTAACTATCCCTCATAAATATCTCCATATAGTGATCCTAACTTTCAGGCCTTAGGCTGAAGCTAACAACTTTCTTTCTTTCTTTCTTTCTTTCTTTCTTTCTTTCTTTCTTTCTTTCTTTCTTTCTTTCTTTCTTAAGTCATAGAAACAGCATTATGGCTGTAACTCATAGATAGTTGAATCTGTCTGATTTAACAATCTCTTCTTAAAAATTGCAAGATGTTTCTTATGAGCTAGGTTCTCATTTTTGAGATCTAAATCCAGAACCGTTTTACTTCTTAGATTGACATAAACTGAGAACTTTAAATGTTGGTTTCTTTACAAAATATTTTACTTTGTGTCTGTGGGGGGTAGAGGGGACTTAAATTAATAACCTTTTCAGAAATATTTGTTTAGTCATTCATTTCAGCATCTTTTTATGTCAGAGGCATGGTATGCATTTTCATGTTTTGTCCTTCAGAGTAGCTTATAATTTGTATAAGAAAAAATGCACATAAAAAGATATGTTGTTTCCAGGTGATAGAAGTATAATAGAAGTAAAAGTATAGTAATAAGAATAGAACTGAGGTAGGGATTAAAGTGGAAAATGAGTAGCTAGTCAGAGGAACAGACCAAATGCTGTTCTCGTTCTAGGTTTACTCTTATGTTATCTCCCATTTTTGCATTTTCAAAAAGGACTATGATCTATTTGCTTTTTTTGTTGTTGTTGTTGTTTTTTTGTTAAAGGTGTGAAACGTGGAGATTCACTTTTTACTGGGTTATGAATAGTCAGGTGTAACACATGAAGTTGTTTCAGTACCACTTGTGGGATAACTTTTTTACTCTGCAATATACCTTTATTCCTATGTAAGACTGACTGACTCTATCTTAGTCTCTCTAGGTTGTCTGTTACGTGTTAATCTGTTTCACATGTTTATAAGCATATGTACACATATGAACATAAGGTGTATATAAAAGTACATAATTGAATATATTGTTTCTATTATTTTGAGCAAAATATCATTTTAGATCAGTTAGAAATAAGAAAGAAATGAGGGTAAGAAAACTAAAAGTTGGGGCTGGTAAGATGGCTTAGCCATTAAGAGCACTGGCTGCTCTTCAGAAGTTCTGAGCTCAATTCCCAGCAACCACATGGTGGCTCCCAACTATCTATAAGAGGAGCTGATGCCGTCTTCTGACCTATGGGTGTTGTACATGTATTCCAGATATTTTGTACTATTTTGATCACCCTGACCTCCGCATGCTATGTAGAAGTTTTTAGTTTGATGTAATCTTGTAGTCCTGTTTATTCCCCCATCCCTAGTTGGTTGTCCATGCTTTTAAACCCTAAAGTGAGAAGCCAGCAATTGTTGAGATATATTTCACTTACTAGTTTTCTATGTTTCTTCCTTGTGATTTTACAGTTTCAGGTCTTATGCTTAAACCTCTAATTCATTTTGAATTGAATTTTGTAATCTCAACTTTGCATTTGGACATTCAGTTTCTTTTTTTTCCCCCTTTGGTTTTTTGAGACAGGGTTTCTCTGTGTAGCCCTGGTCTCACTCTGTAGACCAGGCTGGCCTCGAACTCAGAAATCTGCCTGCCTCTACCTCCTACGTGCTGGGATTAAAGGCATGAGCCCCCACTGCCCGGTGACATACAGTTTCTTTAACACTGTTTGTTGAAGGTGCTATTCCCGTTGTGTGTTTTTCTCATTTATGTTCTTTGCTGAAAACCAGTTGGCCATAAATTAATTATTTCAGTCATACTTCAGTGCTTTCTCTTCTGTGTATCTGCTTTTGTATCACAACAATTGTTCTCATTACAATAGTTCTGTAATGTTATCTGAAATCATTTCAGTGCCTTACTTTATGTTGCTTTGATACTCAGAATCATTTTTTCTTTTTAGATATGTGTGTGTGTATGTGTGGGGTGGTGGTGGTGGTGGTGGTGGTGGTGGTGTACTTGCATGTATGTATGTGTACTGTGTGAGGTGCCTGGTGCCCATCAAGGCTAGATGAGGGTTGGATTCTCTGGAAGTGTAATTATGAATGGTTGTGGGACACCATGTGGGTATTGGATCCTCTGTAAAAGCAATAGGTGTACTTAACAACGGAACCATCTCTCCAACCCTGATATTCAAGAGTCTTGGTGGCTCCTTAGGAATTTGAATGTTTTCCTCATCAGTCAAAAATGTCATTGGAATTCTGATTTCTTGAGCAATATTGTTATTTATTAATGTGGATTTTTGTTTTAGTTCATAAACACAGGCTTTTTTGTTTTTCTTTCTTTTGTCTTTCATTTCCCTTATAGTTTATGTGGAGATATCTTTCTGGGTGAATTTATTTATTTTTGTTTGTTTGGTCGGTTTTTGTGTTTTGACATAAGGCTTTTGTGTAGCCCTGGCTGTCCTAAAACTTTCTCTGTCGACCAGGCTGACCTTGAACTTAGGGATCTACCTGCTTTCTCCTGCTTAGTGTTGTTGAGATTAAAGGCATGAACCGCCACTGCCCAGTTTATTCCTCTGTATTTTTGGGTGGCTATTGCTAATGAGTTTTCTTTTCCTTTCTCCCTTTTTTCTTTTCTGTATAGTTAATTTTTTTTATTTTTTATTTTATTTTTTTTTGAGACAGGGTTTCTCTGTGTAGCCCTGGATGTGCTGGAACTCACTCTGTAGACCAGGCTGGCCTCAAACTCAGAAATCCACCTGCCTCTGCCTTCCAAGTGCTGGGATTAAAGGCGTGAGCCACCACTGCCTGGCAATTGTATAGTTAATTATTAGTATATAGAAATACTTTGTTGGGCATGCGCACGTGCGTGTGTCTTAGGCCACTCCCCACCCCAAAAGTTTAGCAGACCAAAAATTTAGTCTCCTAAATATAAAAATGATGTCACTGGAAAACAAGCAATTTTTCTATTTTAGACTCTCCTTTCTTTTTCTTGTCTTATTGGTCTGACTTGGACTTCCAGTGCTGTTATGGGCTATACATGTGGTAACAATGATTATCTCTACACTTGGGGTCTTAAAGGAAGAGTTTTGACTTTGCAATTAAGTTTATTAGCAGTGAGCTTGTTGAATGTTTTTCATGAAAGGACTTTCTTTGTATTTTGTCATTTTGTCCTTTTATTTATTTGTTTGTTTCTATTGAGATTCATGTTTCTTATTCTCAGTGGTGCTGTTGTTTGGATATGAGGAAGAATCTTTGCGTTTAAGGTTCAGGTTTACCTCAGTCATGGCATATGATTCTTCTAATGTGTTGTTGTGTGATTCATTTTGATAATTGCTTATTTAGGAGTTTATTTTATACAGTCCATATTTTCCTGTAACTGACCAAGGCTACCCTCAAACTCTCGAGCCTCTACCTTGGGTTTATAGGCCTGAACTTTTACACTCAGCTTAATTTTCTCTTCTTGTGTTTGAGCTTAGAATGAGTATTCCTTCCTCTAATTTCTGGGAAGAATTAGAAGAAAACTGGTTTTAAGTGCTAGGTAGAGTTCTTTAGTGAAACTTCTTTGGTGGAAGGTTGGTTACAATTTTCTTCCAAGATGTAAATCTATTAGCATGGTTTCTTCTTGACAGCTCAGGTTTTAGGGGGCATTTAAGTTTCAGAGAGTCTTAGCTATTTTATGTGTTTTCTAGTTTGTTGGCATATGCACAGTAGCCTTTTTTTACTGTAAAATTAGGAATTATGCATTTTGTTATAATTTCAATAATTTTAATTTCTCTATTTGTATTTTTGTTCCTGTTACAGTTTCCTGTTTGATCCTTTGGTTACATGAGAGTATGTTGATTCGTTTCTAAATACGTGTGGATTTTTCAGTTTATTCTTTGTTTGTGCATGTGTTCGTGTGTGCATGCATGTGGAGGCCAGAAGTTGGTATTGCTGTCTTCCTCTGTTTTTTT
>NW_022196906.1:19415730-19444141 GCF_008632895.1 Mastomys coucha
TTTTTAGACAAGATCTCACTGAACCTAGAGCCCACTGAGTAGGCTAGGCTGACGGGTGAGCTCCAGAGATCCTCATGTTTCTGCTTCCCTAGTATTGGGATACGGATACTGGGTATCAACTCTGGTCTTCATGTTTTCATTGCAAAGCACTTTACTCACTGAGCTGTCTCTATAGCACCAGTTTTATTAAGTATGATGAGAAAATACATGTTTTATTTCAGCTTTTAATTTTAAGATCTGATTGTTACTCTTAAAGACTTATTTTTGACTAGACTCAGACTTAGAAGTAGAAGCTCTCAGTGAGGACATCTTTCATCTCTTGGCAATCTGTTCTTGGCACTTTTCTTTGACTTTCTTCATTCTCTTGGCCAAGAGTTGAGCGCATTCTGCAGCCTCCTTGTTTTTCTTAGTGCATTGTTTTTTCAGAGCAATGTGTTGGCATTTATGTTGCAGGACACGCAGAGTAACAAGATGCTGAATCAGGGGTGTTTTGGTCCTGGGCTTCTTAACAGTCTTTGTTTAAGGTCTTTCTGACAGTATATTGGTGACCATCATCTATTTTAGAGAGATTGACAAGTTTTCATATCCTGCTAGCTCTTATAATCCCTAACTGACAAGGGACAGACAGCATCTGTCAGGGCTGGAATATCCTTATCTTTTTTTTTGGTCCAACATTATCCAAAATGAGTGAGAACACTTAGATTGGAACACTGAAATTGGAATTTACGATTCATCTGCAAACAGATTGGTGCTTCCTCTCTCCAGGTCTCCTTAGTCTATCACAAGAACACCTTACTCAACAGGAGGTGTACTTGTCCCTCAGTCAGGATTCCTTGATCCATGGGAAAACCTTGTTTCTCATTCCCACCACTGATTCAGACCAACATAACCCTTCTACTCTTCACCCAGAGCATCAGCAGCCACTTCTGTGGCCAAGTGCTTCTTAGGGAAGGCATGGAGCTTGTACATCATCCACTTGAATGACTTTTTAACAACTCATGGCCGAACACCTGGAAGGTACCACAAAAAGAACTTAGTTCCGCTTTTTTTAAAAGACATATGAAGACTTTTAGTCATTCCTGAAAAATGTTTTACTTGTTATCCTACTGAGTTCAGTGTTTTTTTTTTAAAGATTTATTTATTTATTTAATGTATATGAGTACACACTGTAGCTGTTCAGATGGTTGTGAGCCTTCATCTGGTTTTTGGGACTTGAATTTAGGACCTCTGCTCGCTCAGTCCCTGCTTGCTCTGGCCCAAAGATTTACTTCTTGTTATACATAGATACACTGTAGCTGATTTCAGACACACCAGAAGAGGGGGTCAGACCTCATTATGGGTGGTTTGTGAGCCACCATGTGGTTGCTGGGATTTGAACTCAGGGCCTTCGGAAGAGTAGTCGGTGCTCTTACCTGCTGAGCCATCTTGCCAGCCTGAGTTCAGTGTTTTATCTGTATTGTTAGGTCTACTTTGTTCATAATATATATATAGTTCAGATCTTATTGTTTCCTTAGATTTTTGCTGATTTAGTTCTGTCTATGACTGCAGTGTCCAACTATAGTTATAGAACTATTTATTTCTCCACTGTTATCATTGTTTCCTTTACATTCCTTGGCATTATGGTATTTGGTATATGCTGTAAGTGTTAACATCTTTGTGAATTGGTATGTGTTCATAAGTGTCATACTTTGTGAATTGGTAACTTTTATCAGCATATAAAGTTCGTTTTTGACTCTCTTGATAGGTTTTTAATTTCTATTTTGTGTGATAAATAGCATAACTGTTCTACCTCTTTTTCCATGGAAAAGTGTCTTTCTAACCTGTCTGTATTCTTAGGTCTAAAGAGACTTCTTTATAGATACCATGCAACTATACAATGCTTTTAATTCATTTGACTCAAGAAAAATTCACATATAAATGTTAGTGAAGACCTTGCATAATTCTGCTATTTGTTCTCTGGGTAGCTTATAACTTTAAGGATCATAATTCTTTTTTGAGATATTATAAACAGAACCCAGCCTACATGTGTAAATGTTATTTATTCAAAACATGCCTGTTCATGTATATTAAGTGTAAAAAATTCGGTAACTTATTACATTAATCATTATGTTTTATAATACATTTTAAACTTGTATGTTTTGGCAAAAATGAACTATATGCTTGGTAGTATATACTAGACATAAAAAAATTGAAGAATATGTGATCACAGTGGAACTCATGCTGTAGCTCCTTTTTTTCTTTGTTTAGCATGTACATGGAAGTGCATGTGTCCATGAGGCTAGAGGCATTGGATCACCTGGAACTGGAGTTTCACAGTTATAAGCTGCCTGAAACAGGTGCAGGGAACCTAATTTAGTTCCTTCCCAAGGACAGTATATATTCTTAACCACTAATAAGCTGTCTTTCTAGTCCCAGATTTCTTTCATCATTCATTATTATCTGTAATGAAGATTAGTACTTTTACTTTTTATTTCACTGTGAAGTGGTGATATATATAAGCTAACTAATCTTTTTTGTTTCTTAAAGTGATTGCCTTTGGTTGCTAAAATACTGTTCTGTTAAATGTGTCAGTTATAGTATTAGATATGTTTCTTTTAAAGGTGATGGGTGGTAAGTTATTAAACATTTACTTTAAAAGCCTTTTATAGTGTGGATCTTATTTGGTCAATGTTTTACTTTTCCTGTGGCTGTGCTGAAATACCCTGACAAAGCAACATCAGAGGGTTTTACTTTGGTTCATAGCCTCCTGTAGCAGGAACGCTTGAGGCAGCTGCTCACATACCCAGTCAAGAACCAGACAAAGTTGATTGCTTGCTCTCAGCTAGCTTCTTTTTGTGTAATCCAGGACCTTATCCCTCGGTATTGCTGTTTCCCTTCAGCCCCCATTCTTTAAAGATGGGTTTTCCCATATATGTTACTCAAATCAAATCAAAATAATCCCTCACGTTCATGCCCGGTGGCTAATCTAAAGAAGCTGGAAGTTTGTTTCCTAGATGATTCAAGATCCTATCAAGCTGACTGCCTTAGCCATCACTGAGTATGTGAAACTGAAGACAAAAATATTTTTTCTGCTGGGCAGTGGTGGTGCATGCCTTTAATCCCAACACTTGGGAGGCAGAGGCAGGCAGATTTCTGAGTTCCAGGCCAGCCTGGTTTACAGAGTGAGTTCCAGGACACCCTGGGCTACACAGAGAAACTCTGTCTCGAAAAAACAAAAACAAGAACAAAAAAAAATTTTTTTTTCTTTTGTGAAGAGAAATAGAGGACCAGTGGAGGCAGGGGAAACTGAGGATACTGGGGAAACTGGGAGGAGTGGAGGGAAGGGAGGCTGTGGTTGGGATATATTGTATGAGAGGAGAATAAGTACAAGGAAAAAAATTAAAAACTATCTTTTCTAATATGGAGTCTTGATGTTTTTGATCATGAACCTAGCCTTTGATGGCTGGACCATCTCTTCGGTCCCAATATGGAGTCTTTGTATTATATTTTTGAATGTCACTAACTAGTGAAATACTAGCATTTTAGTCATTGTATAAAACAGTTTAAGTTTGACAGATTTTTCTTGTATTTCTTTTAGGTGAATCTGGTCTGGGGAAGTCAACATTAATCAACTCACTGTTCCTCACAGATTTGTATTCTCCAGAGTATCCAGGCCCTTCTCATAGAATCAAAAAGACTGTACAGGTATATATGTTATTGTTAGCTAATAATAAACGAGGTATGTTGACATAGAACAAGTTAGTGGTAGAACTTTTATTTGGTGTCTAGAAGTAGATTCATATTTGACCTTAAGTGCAAAGTAGTAAGCATGACTTCACTAAATTAAAGCCAAAAACTGGGAGGAGTGGAGGGAAGGGAGGCTGTGGTTGGGATATATTATATCAGAGGAGAATAAACACAAGGAAAAAAATTAAAATATAGCTGATCAGAGGAATTACCTTGACTGCCATAATTATGCCAGCAGCCCTTTAGAAATTGCATTGTGATCTAGTAATAACCCTGGAGTTGTGTTGGCCATTATGATACTCACTTTGCACAGATGACTTAAGCTTTAACCAATAGCATTAAATACAATTTAGAATGCAATTTCTTTCTTTCTTTCTTTTCTTTTTATTTTTTTAGTTTTTCGAGACAGAGTTTTTCTGTGTAGCCCTGGTTGTCCTAGAACTCACTCTGTAGACCAGGCTGGCTTCGAACTCAGAAATCCGCCTGCCTCTGCCTCCCAAGTACTGGGATTAAAGGCATGCGCCACCACTGCCTAGAATGCAATTTCTTAATTGCATCATACACATCTCAAATGCTCCATTGCCACATGTGCTATTCCTTATTTTGGGCAGTCACATAACACTTCCACTATTGTAGTGACTTAATACCATATGTTAGCTAAATGGCACTAGTAATTACATAAGATGACCAATCTATGGATGGTCTAGTTTATGACCCCTCAGTCATAATAAGCATACAGATGAGCTATTAATTCATATAGTTCCTAATTGTGTATATTTGTAGTAGGACTGCATTTCTAACAGGATCCCAAGTGGTGGAGCAAGGCCTAAACTCTAGACCAGTGTTTTTCAACCTTCTGGTCCTATAATGCAGTTATTCATGTGGTGACTCTCAATCATAAAATTATTTTGTTGCTACTTCATAATGTAATTTTGCTACTGGTACAGATTATAAATATCTGATATGTAGGATATCTATGTGACTCCCAAAGGGGTCACAACCCATAGGATGAGAACTGCTGCTGCTCTAGACTCTAGGTCTTTACAACACAAATAACCTGTAGCTACATGTTGTTTCTGAGCTTTTGAATAAATGTAGTCCAAATTGAGATGTTCTGCAAGTGTAAAATATACTGCAGATTTTGAACAGTTAGCATGGAGAAAAAGAATGTAACTGTTCTCATTTTTATATCAACTATATTTAAAGTAGCTAATGAAAAATTTTAAAGTACTACTGTAGATCACTATGTGTTTTGTTTGGTAGCACTGGGTTAACTTTTGGTTAAAAGCTTATTCGTGGGCTGATGAAGTAAATAACAGCACATTGTTGAGGCATGTGGGCTTAGAGCTAAATTTAAAAGTGCTAGTCATCATGCTAGTGAATAAGATGGACAGAAACATGTACACATTGCCAGATGCAGTTTAGTTATTTGATTAAGGAGTGGTTTTGTGAAGAAAATATTTTAGTTTTCATTTAACTTTGTTTGGTTTAGAGAGGGAAGAAAGTATAACCTTAAAATTACCCACAGAAAGATGTTTGTAAGAATGTGAACCTACATAGCATATTTTGTGATTAATATTGAAGATTCTAATTCTAAAGAACAAAAGCTTACATTTTTTTATATACGTTGTAATACTCAAGATTAGGAAACTTGGAAATTTTTAATGAACTCTACGGAATAGACTTAAGTTCAGATGCATTTGGTATAAAATAATATGCTAGATATTGTCATGGACCTACAAAATCTAGTTTTGGTTAGGTAATTTTCTAAGTTTTCATTATTCTAACCTGTAGGTAACTAATTCCAGATCTGCATCAATAATAAAATCTAACACTTAATAAGAAGTCAGTGTTATCTTCTAGCTACTATTATAAATGCTGTGAATGTTTATTAATTTATTTGATTCTTAGTCTTACAACTTTTTGTGGTAGGTGGTAGTAGTATCTCATTTTACAAATGCAACCATTGAAGCAGAGACTGTATTGTGCCCTGAGAGGATGAAATAAATAAATGGAAGAGATAAGTTTCAGTTCCAACCTGTAGTGTGTCTACTCCTTTTTCACATGCACATGCACACAAACAGATACGCTGTAGGTGTTTAATGACTGCTAGTTGAATAGATTAATCGGTTCTTCATAAATGGATTTAACTTTATTACTGCTTTACAAATAACAGCACACTGTCAGTTTTACAAATGAACAGCTTTCTTCTGGTTTATTTTGCTAAGTGGTAATTTCAGGTAATAACCCTTAGGAGCTAGCAACCTTGTGTTTGAGACATGTCTTCCACTGGCTGGGAGCTTGCTCCTTAAGGGTGTTGTCTGGCCAGTGAATCTCAGAAATATTCCTGTCTCCACTGCCCTGCATTGGGATTGTAAATACACACTGCTGCTGCACCTGGCTGGCTTTTTTACATAGATTTTGGAGAATCAAAATCAGGTCCTTTTGCTTGTGTGCCAAGTACTTTACTGACTTATCTCTCTGCTCCTCATTTTTAGCTCTCTCTATCTATTCAGATGAAAATATTAACATGTAATTTTGAGATTTTTAACAATAGACAATAACAATAAGACTTTGCCATCACTTATTTTCTACATTACATGTTATATTTTTCCTTTGATCTTTTTACTCAGTTTTGTTCTACTAATACTTTTATTATCATGCAAACACCTTTTTGAGAACAAAAAGGGTACAAACTTAAGGATCAGTATTATGGATTTTCACACAGGTAGAAGTATATCCAGGTAACCGGCTTCTAGGTCAATGAGAACTACGTTTGCAGCTGGTTGTACTTGTTCTGTCTCATTGCTGGGGAATATTTTGTAGAAATGTATTTCAGCATATGCTTTTTTTTTTGAATGAACATTTGGGTTTCTGTTTTTTACTCATACTAATATTCTGTGTATAATGTATGTGTGAAGACAAAAGGCTTTTTTTTTCTTTTATGGATTTTCGAGACATGGTTTCTCTGTATAGCCCTGGCTGTCTTGGAACTCATTCTGTAGATCAGGCTGACCTCGAACTCAGAAATCCTCCTGTCTCTCCCTCCCAAATGCTGGGATTAAAGGTGTGCTCCTGCACTGCCTGGCAGACAAAAGGCATTTCATTGCTTTCATGTATTGTCTTCCATGTTCAGTAAGGTTGAGTATGTCTGTCTGCTTTACCAGCTGGCTGTTTAGGTGTTACTGGGTTGCTTTGATCGTTTTAATATTTCCTATCTTTTCTTACCCATTTCCAGCACTACTGTCTAAATATGAATCCCTTACATTAAACCTTGCAGGTGTCTTCCCAGCTAGCATTCAGGGGAGTAAAACATTTGCTCATTTACTCCCAGGGAAGAACATGACATATTGTGGATGAACATCATTCATGAGGGTCAAGAACAGCTAGAATGTGATTATTTTTTGCAGCCTGTTGGCTCCCTGACAGACTACTAGTCTAACAGATGATCTGTCCTTAAAGTAATAAATTGATTCAATAGAGGGAATTAATATAATTTATTATATCACATTTCATACCTATAGATCAATGTTGGAGTTTTGAAAAACAAATATCTATGACATTGGTGACCTGAAGGTTTTTTGTTTGTTTGTTTGTTTGTTTGTCTGGTTTTGTTTTGTTTTGTTTTTTAACATTTACAGTTGTCAGAAAATGAAAGAAAAGAAAAATCCTCTCCTGTGATATAGCCAAAGAGTGAAACTTTTAATAAATAATACCACAATGTCAGTTCTTTCCTGAATGTTATATTTATAGGAGACTTGTGTTTGGGGGAGAGATTTGTTGACGTTCATAGGCTTGGAAGATTATTAAGTATTTTAATAGAGAGCTGATTCTGAGATCACTGTACCTGGTGGTTCTGATTCATGTGAAAGTCTCACTTGAGTAAGATTAATTCTTAACTTCCTCTGTTGGCCTAAGGACCATTACTGAGCATTTCTAGATGGGAGCATATACCAGGCATGGATTTCCCTATACCAGGCATGGATTTCCCTGTACTAGTGGTTCTCAACATGATTGTACATTAGATAGATGGAAGCAAACCTCAGATAACTTTCATGTCTTGTAAATTCACACTTTGCTGTAGTCAGAGTTAGTGCTCAAGAATCCCTGCTCTGTGGTGTTCCTGGACTGTTGTAAACTGGCTTTATTTTATCTTAGAAAAAAGTAGGAGAGGAAAGTGTTTCTCCTTACCACTTTGAAGGATATTTCAAAGTGAATGCAATGGTGCCATGTTACATCTGTCTTGTATTATATATTTCTTTATCAACAGATTATTAAAATTAAGTGACAGGGGAAAGTAGACAATTGCACTCTCCATGTTCTTATTTCAAATATAGATCCCAAGATTGACAAAATTTTAAGTGTGCTGTATACAAGTGCACATATATATCTATATATAATAATTACATCTTATTTTTACATTTTATATTGGTTTTTAAAAATTGTAAATTTTTTGAAATAAGATTTTGAACTATCTTTCCTTGTCTTTTATTGAGATTTAGTTAATTTCAATGTTAGGTTCTTGATTGCCAAATTTATCTTGATCTATAAAATGTTTTCTTGATATGTGATGCTTAGTAAATCACTTTAATAATCATAGTGATACAGATTAGGTAGCTATATGATTTTTCTAGAGACAAGAAAAATTGAAAGTAATAGAGTATAGCCTTAGAATAAAATAATTCCTATTTAGAGATTCCTGAAGCCTTTTCATAGAACCTAATTCAATGTTCCTGTAGATACTACTCCTTTTTGGTTGTTGGACCATTCAATTGCGTAAACATTTAAGTGTTGTTTTACACAATAGGTTGGGGTCTTAAGTAATGATTATGGACACATTTTCAAGGATCTGTAGTGGAAAAACAGAAAATATTAAATAACAAAGATGCTGCCATAAGGTGCTATTATGATAGCTTTTAGGATTTAGTGAAATGGTATGATGACAAGAGTCTGTAGTTGAGTGATAAATCTGGCACTGAAGATCGGTGATAGGTATGCCCATAAATGTATACAAAGGAAGCATTTATTCCCAAGGGACCTAGGCTCGCTCAGGTAAAAGTGTTGTGCATCCATACCAGATCTCTTTCACTTTTTATGTTTTCCAAATAAACGTTCAAGGTATTAAATGGTGTGTTTCCTGTCTCTGAGTGAAGTAAATGTATCAGGCTCTCTTCAGAGCATTGGCCTTACTGCCACTTCTTGAGGAAGTATGAGTAAAGGTGTCAACCCTTGACAGAAATTTTAACCTTTCCTTCAACATGATATGCACTTAAATTAAATAATACATTTTGTTTATGTTAATATCTTGTGAACATTAGGTTAAAAAGTTTTTTTTGCTTATAAAACAAAAAAATAAAAAATTTATTGGTTATAAAGCTGAATAATAAACTTTGAAGGCTTGACTTGTCCTTAGATTAAAAAGCTACAATATTAGTAGAAGTTTTGGTACCTTTGATTTGTTGAATGTAGGGAGTCAAAAATGCCTCAGTAAATCCACAATACACATAAACATGAAATTTAGTTTTACTCAGATTCTAGGAAAAAAACAGTAGAAAATGCTCTTGCTTCATTCCTTTGGCATTAAGTTATGTGTTTAATCTTAGAGAACCCTTGGTGATGCTTTAAAATATGCTGATGTTACCTCCATAAGAAGAGTGCATGGGAAAGTGACTGTTTGGAACAGATTGTTAAGAAAACTTTGAAATTCCTAGGCTTGGATTAACTCCAGCCTCTGGTTGTTTATGTTTATTGACATATATCATCATTATTATTAATGATTATCTTAATGTCATTTTTTTCTGGTTAGTGACATAGCATTAATTATTATGAAAAAGCTAAGAATGAATTCAAAATAATTTGAGATGTAAATTTGACCACATTATCCTTTGGCTAAAGAATCACAAGAGAATTTTAAAGTCTGAACTTCTTAGATTTTTGTTTGACAATTGAACACTGATGAATAGTTAAAACTCTTTTTTATTGATACTTAATTTTTAATATACATAGATCTCATACTTACTAATATGTAATTGATATCTTCAAATATTCTAATTGCTAGTAGATAAATACACTTATATTTGGGATACTCAATTTTCACCGGTAATATAACCCAAGATCAAAGCAGTTGAATAACCTGGTAAGTTCAAGACTTACCTAAGAGATAGGAAACAAACCTTCCATAGACAGGTATGTCCAAATTGCTGGCTTTCTTTTCCAGTTTAAGTTCTTTCCCCTAATTTCAGTATCTTCCTGATAATAAACTACTTTCATCCAAAAACTCTTTACTGCAGTAAACATATAATGTTCAGTTTGGTAGCTACATGAAATATAACTAAATACTCAGTTCCTTGATCACACTCTTCTAAGAGGTAACTATGTAATTAAGAATTGCTGTATTAGGGCCGGGTGGTGGTGGCGTACGCCTTTAATCCCAGCACTTGGGAGGCAGAAGCAGGCGGATTTCTGAGTTCAAGGCCAGCCTGGTCTACAGAGTGAGTTCCAGGACAGCCAGGGCTATACAGAGAAACCCTGTCTCGAAAAACCAAAAAAAAAAAAAAAAAAGAATTGCTGTATTGGACAGTACAGGTGAAGACCAATTTTGTCATCTCAGAAGTGCTATTGGACATTGTTGTAAAAGTTCTCCTGCTTGAACACTACCCTAAACTTAACAGTCACTATTAGCAAACTCCTGTTAAAAAAACACTAAAAGAAAGTGGAAAGACATCCTCACTTTCGTAATCCTTAAAAGTATCCAAACTTTCTCTATCCAGACTGCTGAAGCTACTTTTTACATGCCCATGATCACATCTGCTCCTTAAATCTTAATGTCATTTTAGGCATTTGACTCTCAAAGGTTAAGTACAACTTGGTTTCTTTAAGTTATCTTAGCCTCTGGGAGAAGTATTTCTGCTCTTGAAGCAGTGTTTCTTTTCTGTCAGACTTCTGGAAGGTAGATACCACAGAATATGCTTTGGATAAATGATAAATACCTTCAGCAACACAGTTGGGGCCTGCAGAAAATTTATAAATTTTGCCAGGAACTAGAGCTATAGTTTAAGGCTCTTTTTCTACAATACTTTAAAACTTCTAAAGATACTTTAAGGATGAGTTTGCAAAGAGTTTGCCATACCATTTACATGTAGTTTTCTTTCAAGTAACTAGGTCTCTAATGGCCATAATTATTTTTAAGATGTTAGGGGCTGGAAAGATGTCTCAGTGATAAAAGTGGTCTCAGTGCTAGTATGAGGATTTGAGTTGTGATCTGGATCCAAAACCCTTGTAAAGACCTAGTGGGTGTGACAGAGACCAGTGATGTTAGTAAGCTCTGGATTCAATTGAGAGACTCTGCCTCAGTGTATGAGATAAAGAACAGTTGAAGGACTCTCACATCTACCTTGGGTCTCTGGCCCATGTGTGTGTGCACGTGCACACATAGGTGGTGTTAGATTTAGTTTGAGTCAGCTTCCAAAATTGGTTTTGTGAAACTTGAGTGTTCTTGCCTCTTGTTATAGAAAACAACTCACATAATACATAATTAACATGTACAACAATGATTTTTACAGGTGGAGCAATCCAAAGTTTTAATCAAAGAAGGTGGTGTTCAGTTGCTGCTGACGATAGTTGATACTCCAGGGTTCGGAGATGCAGTGGATAATAGTAATTGGTAAGATTACTATTTCGTCCCCATTGTTTCTCAGTATAATTAGACTTTTACCTCTTCTTTAATCCTATCAGTTGGGAGGCAGAGGCAGGCATATCTTTTGAGTTCAAGGCAAGCCTGGACTATATATATATATAGCAAGTTCCAGGCTAGTCAGAACTATACAGTGAGACCCTGCTTTACAAACAAAAACAAAAACAGAATAACAAAGTTGTAACGGTGAGAATCATTAATTTTAAATGATTAGGGCTTGAGTTCATATACCAACTTTGATGCTTCTTACTTGAAAATATTGCTTTCTGGACTGGTTTGGGTTCTTGTTTTGTGTCTTTTATTCACTTTTGGTGTTTTGAAAAATGATCTCTTTGGGTTCTGAGATGGTTGAGAACTTTAAATCCTTTTGTTTTACTCTGAATTTTCTTTATATACAGTGAATAATACCACTTATACATATATACTATATGTATGTATATAAATATATATACACATCTATTACTGTTATATCAATACCTCTTATACTTATATAAGTTATAAATTTGAATCTTTTAACTATAATTTTATTTGTTATATAAATTATATTACATCCTAACTTACCTAATTTTTTAAACTTTAATTTTTCAGTAAGTTATAGATGAATTCATAGAAATACAACTCAAATTGAAGTTGAATTTTAATTAATTAACATTTTCTCGACTCTTAATGAATGCCTACTAAATTTATGAGTTTTTTGTATTGTTTAGTCTTTGTTGGAAATTTAAAACTGTAAAATATTTAGCACTGATATAGTTATTAATGTAAATAATTACTAATTATCAAAGTTTTGTTCACATAGAACAATTAATTTTTAAATTTGAGGGGTAAAAAAATAATGAATCAAGATATACTTGATGTAGTTTTATCTGTTTTTCTCTGTGTGTGTCTAGGGGATTGGTGTTTTGTGGTGTTTTATATATATGTATGTATGTACATTCAAATGTAGAGGCTCAAGGTCTAGTGGGTTAGTGTCTCCTTGATTGCCATCCACCTTTAATTTTTGAGACAGGGTAAAGCTTATCAGTTTAGCTAGACTGGCTGGTCAGTGAACTCCAGGCATCCATCTGTACCTTATACCTTCCTTTAAATGTGGAGTAACAAGCATTTGCCACTATGCCTGGCTTTTCACATAGGTTCTAAGGATTACAATACACGTCTTCATGCTTTATTGGTTGAGCCATCTCCCCATCCTAATTTTTTTGGAATCAGTATGTAGAAAAATTTGAGATTTTTTTTTTTTACTGATGAATTAATTTATCAAATTAAAACTACTATCCATTAATTGTCATACAGTTAATTTCTTTATAGGATTGCAACTTAATTGTTCTGTTTATCTGCTTTATACAGCTGGCAGCCTGTTATCGACTACATTGATAGTAAATTTGAAGATTACTTAAATGCAGAATCTCGAGTGAACAGACGTCAGATGCCTGATAACAGGGTGCAGTGTTGTTTATACTTCATTGCTCCTTCAGGACATGGGTCAGTACCTTGATGCTTTGCTACATCATTGTTTTTATTGTATATAATTACTTATCTTGTATGCATGTTTTAGAATGATGTCTGTGGAATACACGAAACTAGATCATTTATAAAACAACCTCATACCATGTAAAGTGGCTTGGAATAACTTGCTTAAGTCCTAGGCAGTCATTTTACTCCTTAATTCTGCATATATACTGCATTTAATCTGCTTTACAAAAATAAGCATTTCCAGTTTCTAGTCTGAGTTTTGAGCTCTTAAAGCTAATAGTTTTTTTGAAGTTTTTGTTTTAACCTCACTTTCAAAAGAGGTTGAACCACAAAATTAAAAAGATAGCCATAATTTTTGAATTTCTAGAGATTCTAATAAACCCCAAGGTAACAACCTATAAGCAAAGTAACTTATAAACCTAATAGAAAATATAATAATGAAAAAAGCTTAAGTGCTAATGGTTTATTTATTTATTTGTCTGTTTATTTATCATTATTTATATGAGTATGCTTTGCTGTCTTCAGACACAGCAGAAGAGGGCATCAGACCTCATTACAGATGGTTGTGAGCCACCATGTGGTTGCTGGGAATTGAACTCAGGACCTCTGGAAGAGCAGTCAGTGCTCTTAACCTCTGAGCCATCTTTCCAGCCCTCCAATGGTTTCTTATGCTATTATTTTTCAGTAAGTGGTTTGTTACAGCTTAACTGTGAATATTATAAGTCAGTATTACTCTCATTTTAGGTAGTTAAGACTAAACTATTAAGATATTCATCTGATACTATCTGCTTGATAGTAACTAACTTGTTCTTCAAAAGCAGAACAAAAACTCCACTCTTGGACTACTTGGGGCAGATACATATTACCATTAGCTATTAATACTTCCATTAATCTTCACCAATTTTTTTGTTGGTGGGGGCATAAATCACAACCTAATTTAACCACCTAATATGGCGGGTCTACCCTCTCTCTGCCAAAAGGAACTAGACTATTATATAAAACTATGTAGTAGTACTATTACCCCATATTCAAATTAGAGTAGTATACCCTCTTTCCCTCTTCTGCTTCTAGTTTCTCTTTCTTTGTCCTACTGTAATGCTTGTTCTCAGTCTGGTAGAACAGGGAGGCATAGTTTTGTGATCACTATTTGTGGGAAGAATGGAAAGGTTTCTTTTATGCTTAATATTACACCTTATTCTCAGAAGTTTATTTATATCACTAAACCAGCATATCTCCTTAGAAGACTCATTTTTGTTTTATTTTAGAAATGTGACATACCAACAGGTTCTGATGCCATATACCTATAATCTCAGTACTTAGAAAGCTGAAGCTAAAAGATTGCAAATTCAAGACCAGCCTAGGCTATGTCTTTTGTTAGCAAAATCCTATCAAAAGAAAAAAGTACTAAAAATAGATAAACAAAACAAAACCATGGACAAAGTTCTGCCGGCAATCCTTGGGATAGCCAACTCTTCACCCCTGTGTACTTCTTAGAAACCAAACCAAATTCCAAACTGTCACACACTCACTATATATACAATTTTCTGTGAGTGTTTACGTAGCTCTTGAATTTATGCTTCTTAAGTCATTCTAGTTTATTTTTTGTTTTTTTGAGACAGTTTTTTTGTGTTTTTGGTTTTTTTTGTTTTTTTTCTGTGTAGCCCTGGCTGTCCTGGAACTTGCTGTGTAGACCAGACTGGCCTCAAACTCCTAGAGATCCACTTCCCTCTGCCTTCTGAGTACTAGGATTAAAGGTATATGCCACCACTGCTCAGTTCTACTAACTTTTTATTATCACTGTTTCGTAAATCATCTACAGTTAGTAGAAATCACTGAGTTTATAACAAATCTTTGGACTCTTTTCAAGTGTTATGATTCTCATGAAATTACATTCTTATTTTCCTTTGAGGGTAATTTAGCTCTTAAAATTACATGGGAAATAAGAGTTGTTTTTTTTTTTTTAAAGAAATGAAATTATAATTCTCAAATGATATATGTGTCTTTAATCCATTTCTTGATTTTTTTCACAACGGAAAATTTTTATTTCCTCTGTCTATTCCTAAACAGTTGACTAGCTTAATAATATTTAGAGATAGAGCAAAATTTTTACTATTGATTTGTGATACTTATAGATTAAGTTAAAGAATAAGACAGTGAATGTGGCATCAGATTACAAATGGCCTGCTTCTGTGAGCTGAAATTGCATACAATTTGGCAAATGAAACATGGATCTTCTGTGACTCCCTCAGTTCAATATAGTATGAGTTCCTTCTTCAATCACCTACTTGTGTCATTACTGGATGTTAGGCAATTTAAATTTTGTTTTTTTAATGTTTCATTTGTCTTGTTCACTGTTCAGTAACTGCTACTAAAAGCTAGCTTTCAGATATTAAAATGCTGTTTTATCCTTTTAATATTGATTGCTACTTTAAACAAAGATTATTCAATGAGTTTTATTTAGAAATATATGTAATTAATGATTGTTGTTTGGTTTGAAATCGTGTTATAGGCTTTGAAGTAAAATAAACTTTTCCCTTAATGTGGGTTTATCTTCTAGAAATTATATATAAAGGTCTTTTTATTGTTTAAAAACTAATTTGTTCAACTGAACATTTTGGTACATGCATGTAATCTCACCTTCAGGGTTGGCTATATAGTGAGTTCAAGTTTAGCCTGGGCCTTTAAGACCCTGTCTTACCCTGTGTACCTGGCTCCTGCTGGTCCCAGTTTCTCCTAGTGTTGGGACAGATGCTGTGCCCTCCTCGCCTCTGATCCTGGGTGTGTTAGAGCTCCTGGAAGTGGAGCTTCCTCTGGTTGTTGTGGGACCAGAAGGAACCTGAGCCACTGGGCTGGCAGAGTTCCTGTGTGCCTGGTCCCACTGGTACCAGGTATTCCGGTGTTGGGACAGATGTTGTGTCCTCCTCACCTCTGATTCTGGGCGTCTAATTAATGGTTTTTGCTGCTAACTTACTTTGTAAGCAGCTGATATTTTTATACTAATTTTAAAAGTATGGAAGAGTTTTATGGAGGTTGTTACCCTTTTCCCAGCAGCTTCATTTTTAAATTGATTTCAATGTTCTTTGGTCCTGATTTTATTTATTGTTTTATCATATTTCAACTGTATAAACCAGTCTATCCTGGACTGTGCTTTGAGCTCCCACTTTTCTCCATTTCCCCAGTGTTACAGATACAGCACACACTCCTATGACTGCTAGAGCCCTTTCTTAGTTTGTGCTTAAGACAACGACTTCCCTGAGTCCCTATATGTACCTTCCTTTTTAAAAGTTGTGCCTTGTTGGGCGGTGGTGGCGCACGCCTTTAATCCCAGCACTTGGGAGGCAGAGGCAGGCGGATTTCTGAGTTTGAGGCAAGCCTGGTCTACAGAGTGAGTTCCAGGACAGACAGGGCTACACAGAGAAACCCTGTCTTGAAAAACCAAAAAAAAAAAAAAAAAAAAAAAAAAAAAAAAAAGTTGTTCCTTTTTAAAAGTAGTTTAGAACAAAATTTAGCATTTCTTCTCATTGTTCCTTATATAGTTAAGGAATATCCTTTGGGATCACATTTCTATTATCTTATCTTATTACTTGGACCATTAATTATAGTCCCTAGAACTTTTTAAGTGTACAGACTCAGTCTTCACTATGGTTTCTAAAAGACTTGAGAAAATGATAGCATTTTACTTCTTTTGTCAACAAATATTTGGGAACCTTTAGCCCCTTTGCTAGGTGCTAGAAAACACAGATGAATGAGATAAAAGCACTTAACTAAAAGGATTTTTTTGTCTTAGAATGGAAAAACAAACACAGGGCAAATGTTTCCTAACACAGCACATAAAGTTCTGAGACCCCTCTTCATCTAGAAAAGAATTTCCAGAGGGATTGGACTGTCAACAATATCTGAAAGAATGAATAAGTAAGTACTAGGGAAGCAAAATAGGAGGAGTATGAAACTAGAGAGTGTTCCAGGCAGGGATGGTAGTAAGTAGCCTGTGACACTTTTAAAGTATAGCACTTTTAAAGAATTACTAGAAGTTAAAAACATCCTGGCACATTGCAAGTAGATTCAGGAGAGAATATTTGTCTTCACAATGTTAGTGAGTCACAGCAGCTAAAGAATATGGCTTTTAGTAATACTGTCAGTCAAATAGTGAGTGATTCTATCAGATTGAGGGAGGAGTTGCGTGGGTAGAGTGCTAGGAGACCAGAAAGGCTTATGTAGTTCTCCACTGTGGAGTTCTTGGTCGGAACTGAAGTGTCAAAAATGGGTAGGCTATCTGTATCTGTGTCAGTGCCTGTATGTCTTTCATGCAGGCCTTGATCCTTCAGGAAATGATGGATAAAAGAACGAGCAAGCTTAGGTATTTGGGTACATTGTGTAGTACCTACCATGCACCACAGAAGACATAGAAGAGGAGAGAAAAATAGAGATTCAGGTTGGGTTTCCCCACTCCACCCCAACCCCCAGATAGGGTTTCTCTGTATAGCCTTGACTGTCCTGGAACTCACTCTATAGACCAGGCTGGCCTCAGAAATCTATCTGCCTCTGCCTCCCAAGTGCTGGGATTAAAGGCGTGCGCCACCACTGCCTGGCCAGGTTGAGCTCTTGATTCTAAGGAAAATGGTGTATTTCAGGAGCATAACCACTAAGTTAGACAGTGTGAACATCTGAGTGAAGTTTTGAACGGGTATAGTTTGGGGAATTATTAACCCTAAATGATTGTAGTGATTTTAGTCACACAGAACATAGGGTTAACAAATGAAGATGACCTAGCACAAAAGTCTGGGGAATGCACAAGTTAAAGATCTGATTTACAGGGCTGCAGAGATGGCTCAGCAGTTAACTAACTGCTCTTTGAGAGGACTTGAGTTCAATTCCTAGCAACCACATGGTGGCTCACAACCATCTGTACTGGGATCTGATGTGCTCTTCTGGTGTGTCCTCAAGACAGCTACAGTGTACTCCTATACATAAAATAAATAAATAATTCTTTTAAAACTTAGAAAGAGGATCCTGAGGATTCTAGAAGAGCTGGTGAGGGGATATATTTTAGAGGCTGCATACTGGCCACATTAGGTGGTAAGTACTACAGTGGCAGTATTTCCAAAGTGCAAGTGCCAGATTGTAATAAAAAGAGGCATATTGAAGACTGACTTTTAGTATTTTGTCTGAGAAAGATAGTTGACAGCAAGTATTGCATATATCAAAAGTGGACTAAAATTTTTCATGGAATAAAAAACTCACCTTGTGAACCTTCATAAATATAAAGCTGATTCTAGGAAATACTACTAGGAGCCTTTCTGGTTTTTCCAATTCCTCTTTAGGGCCAAAACCCAATGGCCAGGATATTTCAAAGGCAAGAGTCAAAAAAACTTCCTTAACCACTCCATTGCTTCTTAAAGTCCTGTTCTGCCTGTTGGCTGACCCAATACATCTTCAGAGTGTTTCTGATAAGTAAAGTAGCTTATTGTATTCAATTAATTGTCTAAGATGTGAAGAATCTTTTTTTTTTCAAACAGATGATTTCAGTCGTATTAAATGCTATATATATTTCAGACTTAAACCATTGGATATTGAGTTTATGAAACGTTTGCATGAAAAAGTGAACATCATCCCATTAATTGCCAAAGCAGACACACTTACACCAGAGGAATGCCAACAGTTTAAAAAGCAGGTAAGTAAGAATTAGTGTATTTTTCAACTGTTCTTGTAATTAATAGCTTTTTAGTACAATATAGTCCATTTACCTTTTGCTTATTCTTACAAGCTTATGCTTTTTCTATTTTCTCTTGAATCTTAATTTTGTTTGTCTTACTTAATGGGATAAACATATTTAGACATACACACACATTTTAGTTTTATCCCCTAAACTCATGTCCTGTTATTTCAGTAATATTCTTAATGATATATTTTTCTCATTTTATTATGTTTGTATTGTTATCCATGGCATTTATGAAATCTAAGGTAAATTTCTGAAAGTCTGTCTTCTAATAGTCATTCATACACACACACACATACATATATATATATACATATATATACATATATATATACATATACATATATATGTGTGTGTGTGTGTGTGTGTGTGTTTTAGGACAGTAGTTTTTAGAAAACAGCAATTTTGTATTATATTCAAAATAGACTTTAGAGCTTTGTTATCTCATCTTTATAGGCTTCTATGTAACAATACCTTTTTAAAATGAATTTTAGAATACTTCAAAACTTGTTACAGTAAGAAAAACCTGTTAAAATTTTCTTGGAAGTGGTGTTACATTATTACAAATTTTGACATCTTATACAGATTTTACTACTAATATTCTCACCACTGTGTGTTTCTTTAGCCTCTTCCATTCTTTTTCCTCCTCTCGACTTCCTGTTGATCTTCTTTTCCTCATTTCTCTTTTTACCATTTTTCTCTTTTCCATTTTTCTTATCTCTTCATTGTTATTTGAGACAGGGTCTATAAACTGGACTGGATGCAGCATCATGACAATCTTCCTGTGTCTACTCTTAAGTTTCTACCTTGAATAGTTTATCTCTACTCTATATGAATTTATTGTGACAAGTTAGATGGATTAGTAATGAGTTCTGCTTTCAGATTGGTTCCAAGCCTGGTTGTCTCCCTCTCTTTCTTTCACTGAACACTGAACCCAAGTTGTTTAGTGCATATACTTTACCTCTGTGTTATGCTTCTAGTCTCAAATTTCTTTTCTATATGCTTAGAGCCATGTTTCTTACTCATAGAATCATTTGGAGGTTTTTCGAAATCATCATTGGACATTATCTCTACCATTTAGTTTTGTAGAAGAAGTTGGGGTCTTAGCATTTATTTTGAAAATGCTTACTTACATAAGTTTGCTGTGTAACTTCTGACCAAGGACCACTGCTGTTAAAGCTAGTAGCTATTTTATCTGTTAAGTTTGTTTTATTAAAGACAGTATATGTAATCTTGACTTTATAGACCAGAATTTATGAAACTTATTCTATAGACCAGGCTGCCCTCAAGTTTTCAGAGATTTGTCTGCCTCGGCCTCCTGAGTGCTAGGATTAAAAGCATGAGCTATCATGCCAAGCATCATGTATTTTCACTGTTTATCCTTTGAGACAAGGTCTCACTTTGTAGGTCTGGTTTGCCTGGAACCCACTATTTAGACCAGGATGACCTCAAATCAGAGATCCACTTACTTTACAAGGGCTGAGATTAATGGCATGTGCCACTTCACCCAGCCATTCTGTTTTAAAGTAGATATATATGACCAGTGATGAAACTATTGATGGACATTGATCATTCAACTTATTCTTTTTTGAGATAGGCTCTCACCTACAGCCTAGGCTAGCAAGGAACTCTTGTTTCAGCTTCCCACATACTAGCAGGCATGTGCCACCATGCAGAGCTTACTTCTGTTTATTTCTGTTCAGTGTAGTAGTCATGTAACTCATTTTGTTTATAGTCCCTTTATTGCTGTTGGAGACTCTTGCTGTGAGAATAGCAGTGCAATTAAAGTGCAGCCAGGGAAGGTCCAGGTAGGAAAGTGGTAGTCGTTCAAATTGTATGGGTAGGTGACAGTTATTTGCATGTCTATATTCCCTTGACTTTGAAATCCTCTTGGATAAGATAATTTGATTTGAACCAGGTAATTCTGATATTACTAAGTCTTGAGGTTCTTTATTTCTACTGTGTTTTCTCCTTGCTTGCTTACTTGCTTTTTAGATTTATCCCTAGATTTTTGTCCATAGAATGAATTTTTCTGTTAAAGTATTAAACCTTTCTCCTGCAACTGTTGTATTTTTTTTAACTTGTGCTTGCTACAATTTCTAGGTGACTTTAAGCTCTGTTATTTCAGCTTTCAGAGTTAAGTTATATGAAGAGAAATAATCTTCACTTTAAATAAATGACCATAAGCCATTATGTAGTAGAGACCAGCTAAGTAAATGCCATTGTAATTGTAAAATATTCTGTCATTTCGAATTCATTTCATGACAACATCCATATGATTCACACTTCTGAAATAATTGAATTTAAGATATTTTAAATTTTCTTTTACTATGTGTCTGTGTGTATAAGGAAGGGAGGAAGGTGCATGCCCTGTCACACTTGTGGAGGTTGGAGAGGAATTTGCTAGAATCAGTTCTCTTTCTGCTTTTTCCCATTCTGCTTTGCATGGTTGGCACCTTTATTTTCCCTGTTCCACTGAAATAGGTTTTGGAATTTAAATACAAACAAGAAAGCAGAGGTCTTATATTAAAAAAATTTTTTTTTCAAGAGATATTTAGTAGAAACACTGCTGTCATAATTATGTATGGTACCATTTCCCTCCTTCTGTTTTAGATAATGAAAGAAATCCAAGAACATAAAATTAAAATATATGAATTTCCAGAAACGGATGATGAAGAAGAGAATAAGCTGGTTAAGAAGATAAAGGTAGGTTCATTTCTCTGCACAATAAAATATTTAAGTCTTCCAATTGTGCTTTAATATGAAAGACCAAAAGTCTTTAAAAAAAAGTTGACTTACAAAAACAAATATGGATATTCCTAATTTTATCAACTTTATAGTTACCTTTGATTAGCAACACATAGAACACAGCATTGTACAGAGTAGGCGGATGAATACCATCCTGAATGATTTTCAATTAATTGCTTTCATATTTGTATAATTTTTTTTTCTCTGTAAGAAACAAGTATGAGCATGAAGGGAATTAATTTTTGTGTTTTCATTTTTTTAAGAGCCTGGTAAAACCTGTTTTTTATAAAAGGCAACAAAAACTCTCCATCGTTTTAATTTTGTGGTGTTTTGTTTAGTTTGGTTGTTTTTCTTCCCAAGGCAGGGTTTTTCTACATAGCCTGACCATCCTAGCATTAGCATCGTAGACCAGGATGGCCTTGAAACTCAGAGATTGATCACCTGCCTCTAACTCCCAGATGGTGGGACCACCACACCTGGCTTTTTAATTTTGTGTGTTTAAACTTATACTTTTTTTTTTTTAAGATTTATTTATTATATGTAAGTATACTGTAGCTGTTTCCAGACAGAGGGCATCCAATATGAGCCACTCCATGTGGTTCCTGGGATTTAAACTCAGGACCTCCAGAAGAGCAGTCAGTGCTCTTAACCACTGAGCCATCTCTCCAGCCCACTTACACTTGTTTTTGAGTACCTGGAGCCAAAATGGTTTAGTGAATCTGGTCTTATGTACCTGCATAATATAATTACTGTCTAATTGATAGAAAATTTATGTCTGACAAATGAAGAATTTCAGAAGTTTTGCAAAATAGCCTTTTCTATAATTCTGGGAGATAAAAAACTATTGGGAAGGTATACTCTGCATTAAAATAAGTGAATACAGATTTAACAAGTGGGTGTGAGGTTCTGACTAGTTTAGAAAGTAGATATTTCCTGAACCTCATATTGTTAAGGATAATAATGAGATAGATTTGTGGTCCTCTCTTTTTTTTTTTCCTTAATATCAGTGTATTTTTTTTTATTCTATGTCAAATATGAGATGGCTTTTAGAGTAATTTTTGGCAACTAATTTGACCCAATACATAGTACATTATTCTTAAAATTTCACCTAAAAAACAATTATTTAATCACATATTTTGGTAATACTGTTTGAGTAACAATTTTCTGGGTAATTTTTGCTTGGCTGGTAAGAGTGAATGTAGATAATTTTTGTTAATATGTTGAATATTATAAATTATTATTGAATCCTGAGTACTGGAGAGATGTGTTTACAGTATCACTTTATTTTATAGGATCGTTTACCTCTTGCTGTGGTAGGTAGTAATACTATCATTGAAGTTAATGGCAAAAGAGTCAGAGGAAGACAATATCCTTGGGGTGTGGCTGAAGGTAAGGTTCTTTTCAATGGGTAACTTAATGTAAGGTCTCATAATGGCAGTAAAAATGTGTACTGTAGTAAGTAATATAAAATACATAGTGTATAATACACTCTAGGTTTTCAATGATAGTTTTTATTTAATTTTCCTATTCTTCATTTTTCTGTTAAGTAGATTTCAGTTTCTCAGATGCATGACCTAAGTCAGGGAAGTATATGTTAATTCTTCAAATTGTAGTACTTCGCAGTCATTTGTCATTGTCCTATTCTTCTGGGCTTGCACAACCTTCACGCCAATTTCTCTATCTTGCTTGAAAGCATTTCCTAGGATCTAATAAATCTTTGGAAATGGAGCAATTTGGAGAGAGCCAGTCACAATTATGTGCCGGGTGCCTTTTCTTTTCTCAAGAAAAGGTCACTTGTTTTCAGTATGGTTCCTAGTGTATTAGTTTTCAATGCTAGTAAACTCTTAGTGTTAACATCCAACCTCAGAAATCCTATTAGCAACAGAAGTATTTTCATAGTTTTGTATTACGTTAGCTTATTCTAACATTCAGTCTTCTACTTTGTACTAAGTTGGAGTTGCTGTTTGCTCTAGTATGTGCTGATGTTTTAAATAGTTGTGTAAGTTTTATAAAATCACACCGGGTTACTGTCCTTATCAGAGATTTTGCCCAGGAACCGTCAACTTTGTTCCCAGGTGACCTGCAATTACTGAGTTAAGGCCTTTCAAGTTTTATGTATCTTAGAAGTATACTCTGAAGCAATTGCTTTATTTAATCACTGAGGATTAAGCTACATGAAGAAGGGCTAAGGGGATGGATGTCTTAGTGGATAAAAATGCTTGCCTTGAAACCATGAGGACTGGAGTTCTGGTGAAAAAGCCTTACAGGCTTGGCATTCCACTTCAGTCATAGTGCTCTAGTATAGAGACAGGATCCATCAAGGAAGCTAGGTAACCCAGTTACTGAGCTGCAGGTTTATCAAGGCATTCCCCCTGCAATCATAGTGTTCTAGTGGTAGAGACAGGATCCACCGAGGAAGCTAGGTAACCCAGTTACTGAGCTGCAGGTTTATCAAGGGACTCTGCCTCTGGAAATAAAATTGAGAGTGGAAATTTAGGAGGAAACAGTTGATGTTAAGCTTTCCTTCACAGATACACATACATGCACCCGCACTTACATCTGATACACATGCACATTCGCAAAGAAAAATTTAAGAATAGCAAAGTGATGCTTTTATAATGCTCCAGTAGTAGTTTTAGGGCATCTTTGCCTATTGTTCCTTGTTAATTCCATTGTATAGTTCTATGTTAGTATTAAACCTTAATAAAAATCAAATCTAGGTGGTTTACATATTCTTTGCTTGGTTTTATTTCCATATTTCTTTGAAAAGGTAAACTTTATTAAAATTAAAATTAACATATTTGGTCTATTTTCTTTTACTTCTTTTCCTACAGTTGAAAATGGTGAACATTGTGACTTTACAATTCTAAGAAATATGTTAATAAGGTAAGTATGAGCAGCAGTGAAAGCAGTACAGGGTTTCAGCACCCAAAGAAAGTTAACGTTCAGAAGACTGACATTGTCTCTCTAGGTGGAGCTACTGTGTGTGGCATCTTTGCTCCTGTTGACTTGTAAATAATGTGAGACAGTAATGTACGTTGTTTACCTAAGATTTTAGTCATTACCTGCTTTGAATGTGCATAGCTTCAGAACTGGTAAGGAAGACTCCCTAGTATTGCAGAGGAACTTGACCATGCTTGCAGGAGGATTTAATAAGTATATCAGCAAGATACTTTATGCACATATGAAAACATAAATTCTGCTTTTAGACTGAAGAAATGGCTCACCAATTAACGTCATTGGCTGTTCTTCCGAAGGACCTGGGTCTGATCTCTAGCACCACGTAATAGCTCACAAGTCTCTAACTCTAGGGAATCCGATAAACTCTGGCTGCCATAGTAACAGGTACACAAGTGGTGCACAGACATACATGTGGACCAAATACCCGTACACATAACATAAAAATAAAATTTCTAGTATATTTCCATAAGAGGATGAATGTTTCATATAGCTACTGGTTGTTTAATAGGTATTTGAAGGAAGGAGATGTCAATGCCAGTTGTTTAATGTCTGTTTCTATAAGTCTCTCGCAAGTACTTGAAATCTTACAGGCTAAAGTTGGGAATTTTGCTTGATAATCACAGAACAGTATTTTAGTGACGTAGATAACCACCATGCTAAATGACACTAAGATAGGAGCTTAACAGTATCTTAATTTATTCATAAATTTATTTTAATAGCTTTTAAGGGATATAGTGATTAAATTAGATTTAAATTAATAAAATATCGTGTTTCCCTTTCATTTTTAATTTTAGTGAAGTTGTAGTTAATGTTTCATGCAGCCCAACCTGGCCTTGAACTTTGTATATAGCTAAACTGGCCTTGTATAGTTGATCCTGCAGCCTCAACTTCCCAAATGTTGGGAATACATATGTACACCATCACACTCTGCTAAAAACACCGCTTCATATTAGCATCATAAAATTCTCTCTTTTCTACGCCTGGAGAAAATCACATAGTGATATATTCTTAAATACTGTTTATCTTATCTTCAGAATGTAGTTACTACATTTTTTAAAGTTCCCACTGTCTAGTATTTATCTGTAGCAAGAGTATAAAAGAAATACATCTTTATGTTAAAGAAGAGCTCACAATATAGCTAAATATGTAGTTTGATATTACTCCTGACTTAACATCAGTTCCAAAAGATTTAACAAATTAGTGTGAGGTGTTCCATTTTACTTGCCAGGTGTTCTAGGAATTGGGACCTGACCAGCCTAACTAACGTAGAGGGAATAGAAGCTTAGTTTGTGGCTAGAAGAGAAAATGAGTGTATTGGTAGACAGGAAAGTAAAAGTTAGTATTAGTACTAAGAAATACACTTTGAGAAATACATGGGAATGTTATATAGAAGATGAACCAGATAATTAAGTTAACTTGTGTTCATGATGTGAGGTGAGGTACTTCCTAACAAATGGGATTTGGATGTGAAGAAAGACAAAACACTGCATCTTTACTTTTGTTGAAGTTGTAATAAAATGGTAAAGATGGTATATACTGGAAGTTCAAAGTGTAGTGGGGAATGAGAAAAAGGAGGATATTACTCAGTCTTTATTATCGCTAATCATTAAATAATCATGTCACCATATCCTATAAATTGTATACTTTATTCCTGTACTTTGGTTTTTATATACAATAGAAAGGTTATCCAAAACAGTACATTCACTGGACAGCTTTGATAAACAGGGAGTTTTTCTAGGTTAAGATTCCCTAGTTGGTAAACAATTTGATCTGTTATTCTAAGGATCCATGTATAAACTAACCTGGTGAAGCTCAATAATACCATGGTAACAACTGCATTGAGGAAAGCAATTTCTATTAGATACGAGCTTCAGTAGCAATCTACTTTTCCCTCTTACACTATTTCTTTGGTAGAAAGTTTATTCTTTGAGTGAATCATGGCCCTTGAAAGCTCATCTGGAATCTAAATTTCTGTTTGTCTTTATTGCCAATAAAGACATGTGAATTTCATTTTTCTTAAATCTGAAATTTTGTCTTGGTGAAATTTTTAATTGTGTCAAAGCCTTTAACATAAGCAAACTCTTGCTGTTTATGACAGAACACACATGCAGGACTTGAAAGATGTTACCAATAACGTACACTATGAGAACTACAGAAGCAGAAAGCTAGCAGCAGTGACTTACAATGGAGTGGATAACAACAAGAACAAAGGGCAGCTTACCAAGTATGTATATAGCTTTCTCCAGGAAAAGACAAAATATTTATTTCCTTTCTTGAAGTTCTTGTTATTTATTAGAATATTTAGGTGATAATTCTCTATTTATAATAGCAGAAAATTATGCTGTTAAGATTTGTCTTGGTAGTTTTTTTTATGTCTTACCGTTAATTGTTAATAATTGTTCTATTCTTTAAGAACTATATGTGTTCTTGTCATTTGCCAGTCATCTTTATAATTCATACAGCACACAGCTAAACAGATAAATAAAGTTTTGAAGAGAAAGTTATAAGCAATTTCTTGGTCTGGCAGAATGGCTCAGCTGGAAAGGACACCTGGGGGTGCATTTTGTTGCATGATGGGGTTTTTATTATTGTAGCTTGAGGGTCATAGTTGGATTTGATTGATGACTTTTCTCCTGGTAGCATGCATATCATGATAGTTTAGATTAAACTTCCAGTTGAATACCAGCTAAATTTTTCTGTGTTTTTTGATTCAAGTTTGTGATGTCTTCAGCAGTAGAATCTTACCATCAATTCTGGAGGGTAAATAATGTTGGTGATGTCCTCTAATTTGTATCCTTAGGGGATTTTATGGGGTCCCATTTCCTAACAACTCAAAAGGGGGTAATCTAGTCCTGATACTGGGGTGGTTATTTGGTAGCATGCAGTGTTCACGTGGAGCATTGCCCTCAATTTCACAGTAACTTCATTTAACATCCTTTTATATGTGTATATTTTAGAAAGTATCTACAGTAGTACATTTTTATATGGCTTTTTCAAAAGGCCTTCAGTGTTAGTTCCCTTTCCTCATACTTTCTTCCTGCGCTCCCCTGCCATAGCCCTATTTCTTTTTCCTGTAGGGATATTCTTCCTTTCTCCCTTTATAACATTGTATTTTATTTCACCTTTGAAAGATCTCTGTGAACCTTAATGTCCATAGATTGAAGTAGTTTTTTATTTAATTCTTTAATGTTTATTCTAGCATTTCAGAAAGGTTTTATGTTTAACTTACAGAAAATGTTTAAAACTTAAGACACTAAGCCCATATTTAAGTGAATGGATTTTTATCAGCATTAAAGTTATAAAGAACATAAAAGTAGTTTGCATAACCTAAATGGTGTTTTAGGTATTAGTGGTAGTTATCTTCAACATTTCAATTGAGTTGCATAAATAAATTATAATAAATGCAGTTGTGACATCAGTAGTTATCTTAGAGATTAGATTATAATACTTGAAATTTTAGTAAAACTAAGCATGTTCTCTACATACTGATTTTATTAGCTAAGTTATTTTTTCTTCCACTGAATTTTTTTCTTTAAGGAAAATAAATCATGCGACTTTCTGTAGTTTTCTTTGGATGTATTTTGGGACTATTTGCTTTTGGTTTTCCTTGTACAGTTTATTTCAAATATAGCATTGTCTTAGTTCTGGTTTCTGTTACTATGATAAAACACCATGACCAAAAGCAGCTTGGGGAGGAAAGGGTTTATTTTATTTATACTACCAAAATACAGTTCCTCATTGAAGGGAACGAGGGCAAGCACTCAAAACAAGGCAGGAACCCTAAGGCAAGAGTTGATGCAGAGGCCAGGGAGGAGTGCTGCTTACCGGCTCACTCCTTGTGGTTTTCTCAATTTGCCATCTTACATAAACCAGGACCAACAGTCCAGGGTGGCACTACCCACAGCGGGCTGGGCTCCCCCCATCAATCACTAATTAAGAAAATGACCCACAGGCTAACCTTACAGTCTAACCTTATGGAAGTGTCTTCTCAATTCAGCTGGCTTTAGCTTGTGTCAAGTTACATAAAAACTAGCCAGAACAATCATCTTTAGAACAAAGGCACACAAGATTTAGACAAGCAGCTTCCCAACAGT
>NW_022196906.1:19444151-19446970 GCF_008632895.1 Mastomys coucha
AGTGCTAGGATTAAAGGCGTGCGCCACCACCGCCCGGCTAACAGTTCTATTCTTAAGCTTTACTTGATAGTAATCATTTGTAGCACTTGAGATTTAAAAATCTACTAAATGGAGAGGGTGTTAACTTCTATGGTTATGTATAAACTGTATACATTTTACAGTTTCTGAAGGATTCTTCACCCATATGTTTTATATAAGACTTGGAATTTGTGTCTAAAATTATGTAAATATTTGTATGCATCCAAATGATAATGGCATCTATAGCATCTAATTGTTCTTATCAGCTCATTGACAATTTAGTATTGCAGTTTTGACTTACAGACCTTAATGATTATTCCTAAATGTTGGTGGCAGGAGTCCTCTGGCACAGATGGAAGAAGAAAGAAGGGAACATGTAGCCAAAATGAAGAAGATGGAGATGGAGATGGAACAGGTGTTTGAGATGAAGGTCAAAGAAAAAGTTCAAAAACTGAAGGACTCTGAAGCAGAGGTAATCACTTTAATTAGCATCTGTCAGTATTCCTTTTAAATAATGTATTCATTAAAGTTTAAATTATATCTGTATACACTATCAGAAATAATATACAAATATAATAAAATAGAAGAATAAAAGTAACTTTTTATTTTAAGAATATATTTATGTAAGGGTTTTTTTAGCAGTATACTAAGTGAAAAGACAGAATACAAAATAGTCTACTGGCAATAAATTACTAGTTATAGTGAACAATAAAAAATATAACCCATTTCCTAAACAAACCAGCATTTATACCACTTGCCAGTAAATGGCAGTAACAGGTGCCCTCCTGAGGGACTTGTGAAGAAATCTGGGCCAAGTTACCTTTCCCCAAATGCCTACTTGTCTGTTATTTGTCCTTTCCTCCTACTTCATAGAACTCCATTCCACTATGCTTACCATGAGATAAAGTTTGTAAAGCTTTCTACTTACATATGTAAAGTATTTTAATATATGCAAATAAATATAGACGCCTATTTAGCCTTGCTTAATATAATTTGTTCTTGAATCATTCTGCTGGAAATACTTGGTATGTAACTGCTAATATTTAGCAGCATAGTGTGTCATAAGCAGTACAAAGTCTCTGATGTGTTATGTCATCTAGTCCACACTATGGACATATAAGAATAAGCATTACTGTCCATCTTCACTTGTACATATATGAGGAAGGATGAAATATGTCAGTACTACAGATGCATAAGCCAGCATAATGACCATTTGTACATGCTGCCCTAGACAACTCAGAACGTCTATTTTAAACATATATACTTTTATAAGATTTAGTTAATTATTTTTTTGTGTCAGGGTAAATGCATATCATAGCATGAGGATAGAGGTTAGAAGACATCTTGTGGTAGCCACTTTTCTCCTTCTACCACGTGTGTCCTGGGGATTAAACTCAGGTGATCAGGCCTGGTGGGCAGCCACCTTTTCAGCTGAGCATCTGTCTTTCAGACCTGTTGCTTTTTAAGTGTTAAATATTTGTAAAGAATAAGCAACTTTAAGGCTACTTCGCAGCTTGAAAAAAATGCAACTATGAATTCATTTCAGTTCAGTGTGTCCTCTCCTTTATATGCCATCTCTCTTTCCCAGAGGAAATTACTGTTCTGAATTGTGTGTGTGTGTGTGTGATTGTTTTTTATTCTTTTATATGAAATCTTTGGTACAAAATTTGCATTCTCTTGTGCTCCATTTTTCTTAATTGCTGTCATGAAAAAGGTTTCACCTCAAATTTGACTCACCTTGGAATAAATTTCTTTTATAAGAATTAGATGAAATCTTTGCAATAGGAATAAATAAAAAATTGCTTTTGAGGGTATACAAAACAAATTATATACAAATTATTATATTAAATTTTAAACCCAAAGTATTTTATCAATAAATCTTTAATGCATATAATTCTGGAATAACCTCAACTGTGTCATTGAGCATTTAGTATAGTGTGACTTAATCTGTTCTCTTTTTTTTTTTTTAATTGTTGGTTGTTTTCTTCAGAGACAGACTGGCTAGTGCTGCAATGATTTTTCTGATGACCCATTAGATGTATGCTTTTTGGTTCTGTAGTTCACTGACTTGTGAGCCAACAGTTCTTTACAACACGTTAGTTCTCAGCCTTGGAAGGACCACCAGCATTTGAATCCCTGGAACTTGTTGAAATCCAGATCTCTAAATAGAACACCTCAAGGTTCTATGGAGCTAGATTAAAGTTTAGGATTCAGTATTTTTAGCAAGCACCTAGGCAAAATTTGTATGAAGAATAATGTTGGGGAACCACTCCTTTACAAGAATTCGGAGACATCCACTACCAGGATCCATTTGGAAATAGATCCTTCACTACTTGCTAGCCACTGGCTCAGGTCTGAACCTGGAATTAGGAATCTTGGGAAAAGTTCTTTATATTGTCACCCTCTGGTTGGTAGTCCACAGCTGTTTCTTTGTAAAGAAGGAATAATGCTTTTTCTGTTCAAACTACTATACTGGTTGTCTATTATAAACTATTCACACGTCTAGGTTTGTTGCATTTGTTAAAAAAAAATGGTTATTTTATACTTTCTAAGGTAATTCTTTGAAGTCATTGGCTTTATGGGTGGCAAATGCCACAGTGGGAGGAATCTCAGCAGTGTTTCCAGGTGACACTCTGGCATTGTGACACAGGCACACATTTTTGACACAAGAATATCTATTTACATGTCCTAAGCAGTTTACTTCATCTGTGATTGTGATTTAGCTCCAGCGGCGCCATGAGCAAATGAAAAAGAATTTAGAAGCACAGCACAAAGAATTAGAGGAAAAACGTCGTCAGTTT
>NW_022196906.1:19449295-19469771 GCF_008632895.1 Mastomys coucha
CGTGAAGAGAAAAAAAGTCACCATTCTGCATTTAGCTGTATCTATATATTGCATACCTGTATTTTTTTGTTTGTATTGTAAAAAAATTCACATAATAAACAATGTTGTGATGTAACAGACTGTAGTGTCTTGTTTATTCTGTAGTAAATTGACAAGTTGGGAAGAAACTTGAATTCCCTCTGAGGGGTCTGCTGCATGTCTGCCTTGGTAAGTATGTACATGAGCCAGTTCTCAGAGCGCCAGCATCCTCAGCTATTACCAGTGCTCATTAGTAAGTTACTTCTAGGAACATTTTCTCATTCATTTGGATTACGTGTACCCTGGAAACTTTCTGAAACTATTGCGTCTTATGTTTCTTTTTTTAAGAGTGTAGTACTGTTTTGTTTGTTTCTTTCTTTCTTTCTTTCTTTCTTTTAGTTGGTTGGTTTGGTTTGGTCTTTTCTTCTTTTTACTTAAAGTCAAAATACTTGACTGTGCTTAGATTTTTAAATTAATGACCAAAGCAGAAATAATGATTCTAATTAGTTAGTAGTTTTAAATTGAGAACTTAGAGACTTATGTCAGATGCTTGAAAGATGCTTACTGCTTTTCAGAAATACTTAGTTCTGGATTTTAGAACATTAGTTAGAAATACTATTCATGTTACAGAATCATTATTTAAAAATTCACCCAAAGGTAGAGATTTTAAAAGTAGAATTTACAAATCATTTCAAACATTATTTAGGAAAACCCAGTAAAGATTTATTCTTGAGATGGCCATCGTTAATTTGAAATTCCCTTATGTATTTTTTTAATACTAAAATACCATCTACTTTTGGGAAACATAACATGCTCTATGTGGCTTTTTGAAAATAAAAGTTTAGTGCTACTGGTTATGGTAATGAATGCCTTATTCCCAGCTTTGAGGGAGCAGAGGCAAGGTGACTGCTGTAAGTGTAGCTGTGCTACATAATGAGACATTTATAAAATGTATTATGTGTGCTAAAGTAGAATAACTGACAAGGATTTTTGTTGGGATGGTTTTTTGGTGGGGTTTTTTTTTTTTTTTTTTTTTTTTTTGGTTTTTTTCCTAGTGCTGTTGAGAGATTAACAAAAGCCCTGTATAAAAAGGGCTGATTTGTTTAAGAACTTAAGTTGGAAGAATGGGAATGGGAAATGAGAAAATGTTTAGGCTTCCTGTCTAGCCAAGAACTGTTGCTTCTGTATATAGGTGTCATATACTCTGTGTGCTATGAAGATGTGGATAAGACCTCTTAATTTTATCACGCTTAGTGAAAACACTCCAAACTCTTTATCTATCCATGCCCAGGCTTTTACTTGAGTCTTAAAATGGGTCTGTGGAATTTTATTGAGTCTCGAGTTTTAAGCACGAGGACAGCTGTTTTGTTGTGCAACTTGAGTATGTCTGATTTTCTTTATGCTGTTAAATAAGTAGGATTAACCAGACAGATGCTAAACCAATTATATTGAAGTGCCTAAACCACCTATTAGTAGAATTCTACTGCCACCTAGTGGAGATGGGACTAGTTGTTTCTAGTTTTACAGCTTTAGATTGGGCATGTAACTTCTCTGTATATCTCAGATTGTAATCATGAAAGCTGAAGAGGGGCAGGACTGCCTCTCATACACAGCGACTGTGTGTCACCTTCTTACCTGTGTGCTGTGATTTAGGAGTGGAAGTCATGTTGGAGAAAGGAAAAATTTACTGTTGCTATTTATGCTGCAAGAGCACTGCTGACATAAAAAGTTGCCTGGGTCCCCAGTTCTAACCCTGGTGTCTGCTTGCTTTGTAAAATATTTTGGGGTATACAGCTGCAGCTCTAAGTATGGATATGTAAAGCGCTAAAATGTGCTACCAAATTATTGTGAACATTGAAGTAACTGAAATGTAAGCTTACCATTCAGTATGCTACGTGGTAGCCAATGGTCCAGGTTGTTTTGAAGTGAAAACATGTTTGGTACTCAGATTAGCATTCTAATAAATCAATAAAAGCCTTGCTCTAAATAACTGAAAGTGCCTGCACTTTATTCACCCAATTATGAACTGTTCCAGAAAATAAGTCCAGTTTATATATACTGTTTAATGTAATCTTTGATAGATACCAGCATTGCTTGCAGAACTAAAAGCAAATTGGGAGGTTTGTACTCACCTAACAGGTAGTCCTGACAAAGCTGAGTGAGTACTCTTGTTTGAGTCAGGGCCTGTGTGCATGGGTTTCATGATATCACTTGATCTTACCAGTCAGGCTTGTTGTCTCTAGTTCTTAACATAAACTGATGTCACTGGTGCTCTGTGGCTTCACATCTCACCTGCAGTGGACACCAGTAGTCCTAGAACTGTTTCTCCTCAGTTCCAAGAGATGGTTCATTTTCAGTGTCTGCTGTTTTGCGTTTTACATATATATATATATATCTATATATATCTATCTATCTATATATATATATCTGTGTGTATGTTCCATTTATTTGGGTAACCTTGGAGGCCAGAAGAAGTTTGCAGTTAGGGACCACTAGCAGTTGTGAGCTACCTGATGGTGGGTGCTTAGAATTGAAGTTGGTCCTCTATGAACAATAGCAAGCACTTGTAATAGCTGAGCCCACAAGAGACATTTTTGGAATTAATGAATGAACTCTCTTTTGGAAATAGGCCATTCTGTAGACATAAAGTAACTATCCCAGAGATGAAAGGTGTTAAGAATGGGAGTCAGAAAGTAGTGTTGTTCCGTGTAAGTAATGACTAAGTGGGTTACAAGCCATCTCTGGCAGGTTTTCAATTCCTTCTGGGACACTCATAGTTTTTGTGTTGGTGGAAGCTAGTGAATGGTTTGCTATTCTAAAGATTTTATTGGTCAAAGTCTGATACAGAGGTAGATGGTAAGTTGGCTGTGAAGGGGCCTAAATACAGCTCAAGGTAGTTTTGGCTCTGGACTTACATAACATCACACACATATACACACTAAATAATAAAAATTACATCAAAAGTAATTACATATCCCTTAAGACAGTTTTTTAAAGCTCTGAAGTATAAAATGTAAATATTTGAGAGTGAGAGAAGGGATGTTCTTAGGACAATTTTGAGTTTCATTACTTGGGGAATCTCAGATGAGAGTAAAAAGAGAACATCTATCTATCTATTTTACATGGCCATGCCCTTGCTTGAGAGTGTCATTCATTCAGGTGCGAAATGCGAGTCCACATTCACTCCCAAAGCTGCTAAGAAAATCCTGAAGGTGCCCTTTCCTTTAAGGCTGACTGGAGTCTGCTGTATCTATTCTCAGTAAGTGAGATCACCTCTTCTTAGCTTTCATCCATCAGTTTATCATCTTCTATGAGCTCCTGAAAGACTGACTCTAAATTTTAATTATTTTTGAAATTCCCTTACAATAGCATTCATCCCATCCTTTCTCCATTCTCACAGGTTGCCCAGTAGTTATAAGAAGCTAACTGCTTTTTCAAACTGGGTAGAAACTACATTTAAAAGAATGTTTTGAGTGAAAGAAGCCAGGAACTTGAGTGACTTACCAACTGCTGGTTTTTAGAGTAGCACTTGTTTATTCAGTCAGTTCAGATTATTAGAACTAGAAGGCACAAGGTCAATTTTACAAATAGTTTTAGTTACTTGTCTGTCAAATGCGTCCTGTGGTCACTGCAAAGCTCCCCAATGCCAGAGTTATCATTTCTCACAGGTGGCTTCTGAGGGGAGACTTAAGCCCAATGGTAAAGCTACAAATTAGCATTATATTTGTATATCTTGGTACTAGAGGCATTTGGATAAAGCTTAATTAGCCAATTCAAATAGCTCATTTTATGAAGGGTTAAAACAAAATACTTGTTCTTATGACTAGTTTTTGAAACTGTAGATGTCTTATAATGGAGAATCAGGTTTTAGTTTGAAACTAGCATGTTATATTTTGGCCTGCAACAGTTGTGATAAGCTGTAATTGCGGTGAGTGAGCTTAATCACATGTTCAGTTAAGTGACAAGTTTCACAAGCCTTCTTGCCAAATACCTCTGATTCTCATTTACACAATCTTTGCAACAAACTTTACTTGTAGGACAAACCATCATCCAAAGTTCTTTCTCATCCAAAAGCATTTTCTTATTCACCAGATTTTATTTTTTCACAATTTCCCCCTTTATACCTAGAGCTTCTCATAGACATTCCTATTTTATAAGATGGCAGGCAAAAACACTTGAAAAGCTGGACACTTAGGAGAAGAAACAAAGAGCCAAGGCTGGTGCTATGGAGAGTGTTCTAAAAGGGTACCCTTCCAGGTGAGAAGCAAAGGAGGAATAGCCTCTGGCAGAAGGCCTGCCTTGGTTAGGGATTGACAGACGTGCCTAAAATGCTGTGTATTTCCAGGCCCTGTACACGAAACAGATTCAGAGGTGCTGCAGAAACTGCTGTGTCATAGCAAAGGTCTCCAGTTGGCATGTGGGAAAGTGATATGGTCTTGTCACTCCCAGGACCATCAGGGAACCCTGTTCTGGGCACCAGTGCTGTCAGTTTGAGCTCTTGTTCCAAAAGTACTGTGAGACATGTTAAATGGATTTGAGTTGCTCTGACTGACATATCCTACCCTGAAAGTGGTTGCACAGACTTATAGCCATAGAACAGAATGTTGTACATAGTGCAGGAGCTGCAGAAATGGCTCAGGGAGTAGTGCACTAGCTATGCAAGCTTGTTAACTAGAATTTGAGTTCTAGAGTCCACAAAAAGAGCTGGGTGTAGTGGTATGCTTCTGTCATTCCAGCACTTCTATAGTGAGGTGGAAGGCAGAGATGAGAGATGCTTGTGGGCTAGCTATTTCAAGGTAAAGAAGGCAGGGTAGCAACAGAACAGAAGCCTTGCTTCAACAAGGCAGAAGGCAAGAACTGATTCCCTAAAGATTGTCCTCTGACTTCCACATGTATGCTGTGACATGTGCATACACACACACATACCCCATTCATAAGTAATAGGTGGGAGTTGTTTTGTTTTAAGTAATGTATATGCCAAGTACATTGGTAAGGACACCAGACAGGTAATTCTTGTATACTTCACTGACATTATAGCTTTTGGTCTGCTAAGAACATATTCCAAGGTTTTACCTGTTAGTAAAGAATATTAGGCCAGAGAGGGGAGTGATAATGACCATTAAGGATATTAAAGATAGCCTTGGTCTGTAACATTTCAACCCTCTACAATCAGAAATTCTAATCAGTCTGTAGACTCTTAACGTAAGTCTGGGTTTTGGAGGGAATGTCAGCTTATATGAGTCAATAGCCTCGGGAAGATATTTCACTCAGCAGCAAAATGAGTTTGTTTATTTGGGATTTGCTGGATAGGAATTAAAATCTGCATCTCCCCACTTGAACCCCTTACATCATTAGTGCTGCATTAGATCATCCCACATGGTTAGCTTCCTGGAACATGGCAGACAACTGGAAATTCTGATCTGTGTTCTGGCAAGCTGGGTCTGATTGTCTAGTTCATGTCCTGCACAAGACATGGTCTTTTTTTTTTTTCCAACTGAATTATAAAAATTGTCAGACCCACTAGGCAGTGATGATGACACATGCCTTTAATCCCAGCACTTAGGAGGCCTGAGGCAGGTGGATCTCTGTGAGTTCCAGGACAGCCAAGACTACACAGAGAAACCAGGTCCCCTAAACCAAAATGTGAACATTTTAAATAATACTGGAAAAATACCTATTTAGCAAGGAAAGGAGCTTTAAAATGTGAGGGGAGAGCAGCAACAAGAGTGAAGTGCCTTCTACATGCCAAATACCATATCCACATGTGTTCTCAGAACCCATGAGAACTCCCATATAGCCATTCAACCCTTTAAACAAAGCCTACTAGTATTGTGTGTACTCAATGCCAGCAATGATAGATGCCCTTCAACCCTAGCAACTGAACTGTTAACAGCAGCACCTGCCATCCCAGTGTGCATGCAGGGCAGGGGTTAATGGACTAGCTAGCTGCTTCTAACTAGGGACTGTGGTAAGGTTATCCATTGAGGCTCTAGTTAGCAAAGGGCTTAAATGAAGCTGCAGGGCCACATGTCACTGGCGAGCTGATGTCATGAATACTCACTAAGTCCTTAGCCATATGAACGCCTCCATAGGATTGCTTTGAATGTCTTTTGGAATGATGTAGTACAAGTGCCACTCAAAGACTAGACAGGTCAGGAAAATAGACTTGAACAAGACTGAGGTCCATGCAAATTAAAACATGGATGAATATTGAAACTGTGGTGCCAAAAGTAAAAGAAGCTAGACACAAGATGAAAAATAGTGTGTGACTCATGTGCCTGTGATGTGTGTGTGTGTGTGTGTGTGTGTGTGTGTTTGAGAGAGAGAATGAGAGAGAGAGAGAGAGAGAGGGAGGGAGGGAGGGAGGGAGAGAGAGAGGGGGAGGGAGAGGAAGAGGGAGAGGGAGAGAGAGAATCTGGCCTCATACATCTTAATCAGACTGACAGTTTCCTTCCAGCTTCACACTCTTACAAAACAAAGCCAGGAAAGAGACTACAGCCTGTACCAGAGGTTGCTGTAGAGAGGGGTAAAGTGGAAATTTCTAGCTTCTTTGGAAAACTCAGTTGTGTCACATGATGCTCTTCAGGGCATGTGATGTTTTGCCAGAGCAGATGCTTGAGAGGGTGCATGATACTTGGAAAGAGTATAAGTAGAACCCCACAGACAGTGAAAGTGAAAGGCTGGAGAATCTTAGAATTTAAAATGAGGGCATTTAATACAAATGTATAGTGTATAACCTTTACCTAAAAGGACATGGAGGGCCACTGTAGCCAGCCAGAAATATAAAATAGCCAGTTCCAGGAACTCAGAGCCTCAGGGCTCTGGTTCCCGATACCTGCCCCTCCTGGCTGATCCGCAATGAGGGCAGAACTAGGAATGAAGGTCTGCTGGTTTATGGGACTCTCCAACCCGTCGACTGGTAGATGAAGATTACATTCCTAGAATGAATGTTTCCCTCCCTAACTAAATACCTTGGGTCGGGTCCCTCTGAAAGTTTCCACTGTTTATGTTCTGTTTCCTTGGTAACCCTCTCTCCGCCCCCAGCTTGTGGTCTTTCCTTAAATACCCCACACTTCTTGTGTTGGGTGTCGAACTCTGGCCAGCATGGTCATGAGATCGACCCTGGGGTCGAACTCCTCTGGCTGACGTGGTCACGAGATCGACCCAGGTACCGGTATCCCCAATAAACCTCATGTGATTGCAGCAAGTTCGATCTCTTGTGGGTCATTGGGTGGTCACATCATCCTGAGACTTGAGTAAGGATCTCCCCAGTTCTGGGGGTCTTTCAAAAGGACACTCTTGCATTGTTATGCCATGCAACACTTCACTGGTCTTCACTTGCCATGTAATTATTAGTTGGTTTTTGCTGGTCTTTATTTAGAAATACACCAAAGAACTCATGGTACTGCAGCTAATTCTTGCCGCTTCTGCTGACTCATGCTAATTCAGTGGCGCCTTGCAGTTTCTGCTGGATTGAGCTGCTACTGATTCATGTTTGGTGTTTGCTATTTGACTGGACTGATGGTAGCCTAACAACAAAGAGTGGTATCACCCCAAAGAACTACTTCTAAACAGGTCTACAGCACCCTTTTCCTAGAGATCTTTTTCTAGTCAGTGGAAGAACTCTAAGTACTCAAGAACCTTAAATTAGGTTTAGAGAGAAATCTAAGCCTGTGGAGGGGTGCAAGGACTAGATTGCCCAGTGGAAATGGCTGGGAGAGATAACACTGGGCCAGGGAGACATTGGAGTGCTAGACATAATGGCAGCAGATAGGTTACTGTGTGTGTCCCATTTAAAACTGCAGTCAAAGATAAGGGGAAGATGTACCAGTACCTTGGTGACTTTGAAGGGGGTAATGTCCACAATGGAGAATCACCTGGCTGGGTTTGATAACACCAGGGTTACAAGTCCTGAGATAATGGCTGATCCTTAGTAGCACTCGCCTTTAGTCCCAGCACTTGGGAGGCAGATGCAGGCTTACCTTTTTGAGTTCAAAGCTAGCCTGGTCTACAAAGTAAGTTCCAGGACAGACAGGGCTACACACGGAAACCCTGTCCTGAAAAACAAAAGATAGATTATCTAGATATCTGTGGTGTGGTCCTGACTGCAGGCTGATTGTACCTTGTGAGCCTTGGGGCATCTGAAACTGAAGACAGGGAGGTATGTGGTGGCCTGGAGCTTCAGCAGAAACATGACATTACTAAATAGGGCTGGCCCTCTCCAAAGGCCCTCCCACAGCATAAAGAGCTGTTAGAGCTGCTGCTCACCCTGCTAGAAAGGGGAATGCTGGGCTATAGCATTGCCTACAGGCTGCAAGCACCATCTTTGTGCCTTCCAAGTCTCAGGGTGGCTGACACTAAGGTCAGGGAGAGGTGCAGTGGCCTACCCCCACCACACACACCCCACCCAGGTCATCCCTTCCCTCAGCTGCCCTGCCTAGCAGGATAATCACCCTGACTATGGGCAACAGCAAGATATCAGGGAGGAGTCTCAGTAATAGTCCAGTATTTATGGTGCTTCAGAAACTTTGAACAAGATTCATTACAATTACTCCTTGTAATGAACATTTAAAGGTGGTTGGAGGGAAAATACTGTGTGACACACTGCAGTGCCACTCTGACAATAGAGAGAGGTGGAACTAGAGATGGGATCGGTAGTGACAGGTGTGAGAAAGGGCTATGGTAGACAGGGGAGCATGTAACTACTAAGTAGAGCCAGGCAGGGTAGTCTGTGGCACCTGGAGATTGGGCAGGCTCTACCCCAAACATGCTGCCCAATTGCATGATTGCCCTGGTTCTAAGCTACAACAGAATGTCCTAGAGGGAGAAAGGTTCATTTTCTGGATTGGGATTCTTTCTCAAAAGACCTCCAGGTTCCATGTTGCCCTGGAGGCCATGCTGGTATCTGTGGCCTGTGCTATCACTGAAGACCATGTTGGTGTTCATGGTCCATGTTGCTGCTGGAGGCTATGTTGATATGTATAGCCTTGTGCTGCTGCTGAGGGCCATGTTGGTGTCTGTGGTCCTGCTGAGGCTGGGGGCTGTTTAGATGTCAGTGGCTGAGGGTCTGCATTCAGCCCTGCTGATGGGGTGTTGGATATGGCCGCTGGGGAGGCGAAACTTGGGGATTGCACTAGACTGCATTGACCCTGTACCACCACTGTTGGGTGTTGAGTTTTAGGGAAGCACTGAGAAGCTGCTCGAGGGGTATGGAAATGCAGACTAGGATGCAGAAGGCAAAGATGAGGTTTCCTGATTCCTGGACATCTAGTCGATGCTGGGGTGTCACATAGAGGAGTGGAGAATGAAGGATAAGGAGTCCTCAGGCCCCTTTGATGCCAGGACATCCAGGTGCAGCGGAGTCTCAAAGAGTTGGGAACTCCAGCTTAGTTCATCCGTGATTGTCCTTAGCTTGGCAGCAGTTGTCTAGAAACACAAAGGTGCCTTTTACAGTAGACTTAGGTTATGGCTTTGTAGGCTAAGGCCTTCTTCATGTTCCCCAAGGTGGTTTCAATAGAAGAGACAGTCCATACCATTTATTGACTGTTCATCTTGAAAAATGGGTGGAAATTGGATGCCAACTCCTCAATGTGGATTAGAGATTAAATACCTTTTGCAGGGAGGAATGTCTGGGAACAAAAATTTATTGGCTAAACCCTCAGGGCCTCTAGATACCTCATTAGCATGGAGAACTCTGTCCTGGGGCTAAGTGACCTTACCTTACCCTATGGGGGAAATGTGGTCCGTGTTCCAGGCCAGGAATCTGGCAGGGAGCGGGGAGCCGCCTACCGTCTCAGGTGAATGTCAGTGTGCTGGGACTTTGAACCTGCAAAGTCTACCAAGTTTCCTGTCATAGTCTACTGTCCCACATGTGGCTGGTGTTACCATAGGATGCCACGTTGTTTGTCCGTGGTCCATGTTACCTCCAAAGGCAATGTGGATGTTCCTGGTCTATGCTACTGCCTGAAGTCATTCATGTTAGTGTCCATTTCTTATGTTGCCACCGAAGGCCATGTTGATATCCATGTACTGATGCTGAGGGTCGTGTTGATGTCTCTGGTCTGTACCACCACCAGAGACCACACTGGGGTGTCTAGCCTGTGCTGATACCAGAGGTCATGTGGATGTCTGTAGTCCATACTGGTCACAGAAATCATGTGGAAGTCCGTGATTCATGCTGCTGCTAACTCTAAAAGGTAAAGTAGCCTCCTGTGCAGAGGTATTGTTGACTACAGACTCACAGTTGAGAATAAGAGACATAGATGGCCTCTGTGACAGCCTCTCTCCCCCACACCCACCCCCTACAAAGTAACAGCCTAAACAGGAAGTCATTGAAGAGAACTCTTAATATTTATGATAGGGATCCTGAAGTGTAGTTCTTCAAAAATGATGGGTTCTGGAGGGTGGGAAAGGACTCAGCTTAAAGGGATGACCACTGGTACTTTAATCATGTTCCAGTGAGTCTATGGGCCATACAAATGGGACTTGGTATATTATATTTATCTCTCTCCTCTCTCTCTCTCTCTCTCTCTCTCTCTCTCTCTCTCTCTCTCTCTCTCTCTCTCTCTCTCTCTCTCTCTTCCTCTCTCTCTCTCTTCCTCTTTGCCCTCTTCCTTCTCCTCCTCCTCCCCCTTTGGTGGAGGTCACAGAGGTTGGGATGTGGACCTGGGAAGTGATTGTGGTCTGAGTGATTGTGCATTATGTGAAACTCCAAAAAAATCAATAAAACATTATGTTGGGGAAAAAAATTCCCAGAGATCTTACCCTATGCATGGAGGATACAAGCCTCTTCAATAGGTAGGTGAACTCGGCTTGATTTTTTTCATGCCCTAGTGGACAAACTGGAATGGTGAATGCACACTGTGGGCCCTCACTATCCTAATTTTGGTTTCAAGCATCTATTGACATTGTCTGGCAGACCTCTCTCTCTCTCTCCTCCCCCACTCTTTCTCTCCTTCTCCCTCTGCACCCCCCCTGTGTGTGTGTGTGTGTGTGTGTGTGTGTGTGTGTGTGTGTGTGTTATGGGAGGGTGAGCTGCCTGAGAATGGTTGGGGAGAGCAGGAACACAGCTGCCAGCAGCCACTAGAGAGCAGTGCTGCCTCAGCGCCAGCCTTCCAGAACGCTCTGGCTTTAGTCCCTGCCAGAGCAGTGAGGGTATGCAACTAAATTAATGTTTCTGGAAGCTACAATATGAAAGTCCTTTCTGAGAAACATGAACTTGGTTCATGGAAAACCCTACCTTGGTTCTGTCTTTCATCTTTCTAAGAGACAAGTTTTTCTCTCTTCTTGTCCATTTTTCTATCTGCCAAATGGAAGCACTTGTGTAAAATTCAGCAACTGATATCAAACACTGTCCCCACATGTGTTGTGTTGGCTCAGCTGCTGCTGCAGAGAAGAAACATGCTAGCTGCAGTGTGGTTTGCAGAGACTATCTTTCAGGACCAAAGAAAACGTGTCTACTTAGATGGACGTGTACAGTACCTGTGTGGTGTGCCCTGCTTCAGTCAGCTAACCCAGATCAGCCCGACCTCAGAACAAACATGAGTCCATTCAGTTAAAGTCAAACCTGGCCAGGGGGAGACATCCCAGCCCAGGACACTCTCTTGTGGGTGTGTGAAGGCAGCCCATGGTTACCCACTGCTGGCTGTCCAGTTCCAGGGTCTCTCATTTACTAGAAACTTTTTATAGCTAAAGAGAAATGATTCCTTGGAAGAGAGGGAAAAGACTGGTTTCTGGGAAGATGAATTTGGCAACTTTTATGTGGGTAGGTGTGTGTGTGGGGAGGCGGTGTCGGGGACAGAGAAACAGGATACAGAAAATGTTGGACTGGTCCAGTAAGGCCAAGCTCACATGCACACAGCATCACCTCACCATACCAGGAGGCTTTGCTAATTTAATGGTTTTTTGTTGTTCTTTTATTTATTTATTATTTATTATTATTATTATTTTTAATAGAAACCAGGAGGTTAAAGGTCGACTTACACAGATAGCAATCATTGTCAGGGGCAAACTAGTTCTGCCCCTGTTGTTGACCTCAAAGCAAGTTCCTTCTTTTCTTTTTGTTTTGTTTTGTTTTGTTTGTTTCTTTGTTTGCTTCAAGACAAGGTTTCTCTGTGTAGCTCAGGCTATCTTGCAACTCGCTTGTAAATAAGCCTGCCTCTGCTGGGATTAAAGGCATATACCAACACTGCCCAGCTCTTATATTTATTAAAATTGTATTTTTATCATTTATTTATGTGCCTATGTGTGTATCTGTGCATGTGCAAGCCAGTGTCTGTGGAGGTCAGAAGAGGGCGCACACACCCCTGAAGTTGTGAGCTGCTGGTGTGGTGCTGGCAACTGAACTCCAGCCCTCTGGAAGGACAGCAAGCCCTTAACAGCTGAGCCATCCCTCTGCCTCTGCCTCTGAGCAAGCTTCTTGACCTTACTGTTAAGCCTTGTGTTTCTCACTTAGAGAATGAAGACTTAGCTGTATCCCATGGCATCTTCATGTGAATAAAATTCACTCCTATTTTGCTCTCTACTTTGTAGGGCATCTAGAATGTACTATGTGCTCATTATCAGTGCAATAGCATGAGCAATGGAGACCATGGTTGCTTGGCTTTGTGGCTCTTCTATATGAGTCCCATTCATGCCTGTGGGGTAGGTAGGCATGACTCACTAAGAAGGAATGAAAGGTGTCCTGCCTCACCAAAAGAAAACTAGACTTAGCTGTTTCCCATGTTTCTGAGCAGAGGGCTGCGATTTGGAGGCTGGAAAGGGGGTAGCGCCTTTGAACCTGTCTGTCTCTCAGGGATGGGGGAGAGTAAGCTCTCACACAGATGGAGGAAGAACAGAGCTGCTGGGAGAAAGATGGCTGCAGAACAAGGGTATGGAGGATGGGAGGTATAGGGCTGTGGGGGTCTGTATAGCAGGTCTTTTCTAGGACCATTGGCAGACTGCAGAGTTGCACTGGAGCCCCCTTCTTGGTAGGGCCCTGGCAGGGGTGGTGTGCTGCAGCCATCCGCATGTAGGGGGAGATGTTCAACCCTAAGACCTCCAGGTCTGGACACCCAGAGGACCCCTCCAGGGCCCTAATCCCCATGCAGGGACTTTTGGGATAAAAATGGAGGAATCCTCCAATACTAATGTTTCAGTGTCTTGTAGTTACGTGGCTGGCAGCCCAAAGCAGTTGGGAATAGAACAGAGGAACTAGTTGCGCTTGCTCTTGCCTTGAGGAGCCCTCCAGTGAAATGCAGAGACAACACACAAAGTGTTTTCAAGGGCTTGGAACCCGGCAAGCTCATCCTAGGGAAAACTATTCATGTGCTTTTCTTCTGGCGGCTTTGGTTTTCTTGATATCAGACTGGCAGGCATAAGAAGTGCCAAAAAACCTCTCACATCTGGTAGCCAGAGACAAGGAAAGCTGGACCCAAGCTGGATGCAGTTCTTAAATTCAGGCACCCATACACATGCACACACAATATCATGTGTCAACAGTGATACTTGGAATATTGAAGAATGCTTATAAAGCCAGAAGTGATGGTGCATGCCTGAAACTTCAGGACTGGAGAGGCAGGAGGATGGAGAGTTAAAGGGCAACCTGGGCTACATAGGATTACACCTTGTAACCCTCTTCCACACTGAAGAGAGATCTTTTTTGGAAATGATACGGGCCCAGGGACAAATGTGAATCCCTAAATAAAGAAGCAAGGTTAGGGTGGGAAGGCACCAGCTGAGTCCAGGCAGTGATGGATCCTAAGATGATTAGCTAGGTCAGGTCTCTGGGAGATACCCCAGAGGTACCTTTAGTCGGAAATGATGGGAAGTAACCTCCAAGGGTTTCCAGTATTACAGACACCAGGAAGTTGTTGGGTCTGGAGGTCTTCCCATAACTGAGGGTCTATAGCTTTGTTTCATGAGCCCCAGCATCTGGGTGATGTTCACAGTCCTTTAGGCACAGGAAGCCTCTGTTTGGCAGGACTTGCACACTGGTTTCTCTCAGGGTTGACATGAAAGAGAAATCAGTTGTTCTCCTTGGAGCATTGAATCCTATACTTCCCACAGGAAAATTCTATCTGCAGCCCAAACCTAATCTGGTATTGTGAGTTTTAAAGAGCCAGAGCTGAGGGATAAGCCACACCCCACTAGTCCTGGCCAGTCCTGGATGGGGACCTTTGAGCAGGGGGCCTGTCTGGATTGTCCTTGTTGAAAGAATGGGACATAGTTCTTGTTCTGGCCATCAATGCTGGTGATGCAGCCTTAGCCACAAGGTTATATTAAGCCCATAGTGCTGTGTTGTCCCAAAGACTCCTTTTGAGGGAAGTAAGCAAATTAGAAAATAATTCTAAGATGTTGTGTTTTGACAATCCTGCTTTGAAGGAATCCCTTTAACATGGAAAAGTGTTAACACCGCCTCATTTATTTAAATAATAGGGTGTTGTGTTTTGAATGAAAATGGTCCCCATAGGTTTGTTATATTTGAACCCTTGGTTCCTAGTAGGTGGAACTATTTGGAAATAATTAGGAACTATGTATGTCACTGGAGGGAGGCCTTAATATTTCAAAAATCCACAACATTAGCTCTCTTTGCCTTATAGATCAAACTGTAAACTCTAAGCCACTGTTCCAGCAACACACCTGCCTGCCTGCCTGCCTGCTGCCATATTCCCCACCATTATAGTCATGGACCATCTGAAACTGTAACCCCCAAATAATACTATCTTTCATAAGTTGCCTTGGTCATGGTGTCTGTTCCCAGCAGTAGAACAGCAACTGAGATAGTTGTCTTTGCTCAGGCTGCGAATGGATTAGAGGGTGAACAGAGCAGAAGCAGAAAGAAGCCCTGGGAAACATTCTGAGGACAAAATTCCAGCCCATGTGAGCCAAAGGGGCCAGCTCAGTATCATGGAGAACAAGAGCCCAAGTAGCCAAATACCCAGGGTCCTGGTTTTTATCCAGGCCACCAATAGAGACTGGGGGACAACCATTTCCTCATTTTCCCTGTTTCTACAGACCCCTTTAATCAGTCTCTGGTTCCTCTTCTATAGATCAAAAACTACCATGAAAAATATGTAGAATGAGACATTTGAGGGCTGGCGAGATGTCTCAGTGGGTAAGAGCACTGACTGCTCTTCCGAAGGTCCTGAGTTCGGATCCCAGCAACCACGTGGTGGCTCACAACCACCCGTAATGAGATCTGACGCCCTCTTCTGATGCGTCTGAAGACAGCTACAGTGAATTACACCTGAGCGAGCAGGGCGTGTGAGCGGGGCTGGAGTGAGTGGGGTCCGCCGAGGTCCTGAGTTCGATTCCCAGCAGCCACACACATGATGGCTCATGGCCATCTGTACAGCTACAGTGTACTCATACACATAAAATAAATAAAATAAATCTTTAAAAAAAGAGAGACATTTGCTGGAAAAGAGCCCAAAAAAATCCAAGAAACCATCTGAACTCTGCTTTTCACTCAGTGAAAGGGACTGTCCCCTCTTCAGGTATAAAAGAGCAACGGGACGTTTTGGACCATGCCATCCTCAGTGGCCAGAGAACAATGGTCAGTGTCATACTCTCCACTGGACCGCATGCCAGGACAATCTCACTCTATAAGTCTATTGTTATTATTACTAGTATTATGTTTTTATATTACTAGTTCTAGTATTATATTTTGAAACAAGGTCTCACTATGTAACTCCGCTGGCCTGAAACTCTAGGTCCTTCTGTGTCAGCCTCTTGGGTACTGAGATTACAGGCATATGTCACCACACTTGGTTCCTTCGGCTGTGATGATAAAAATAACAATGACAATGACAAGCCTGCATAAAACCTGAACAAGTGCGTGGCTGTGTGTAAAGGCCTAAGAACAGGATTGCAAATTACCCATACTGCATGAGTCCAGTTATACTTCAAAGCAACCATGCATACATTTAGAATAAAAACGTACAAGAAAATCAGCCAACGTATTAATAGCCCTTGCCTCATAGAAAGGTTTTAAGATGGTTTAAATTATTTCCTGAAAAACAGATTTCTTGGGGCAGGAGAGATGGCTCAGTGGTTAAGAGTACTCGCTGTTCTTGCAGAGGTCAAGCATTCAGTTCCCAGCAACCAGCTCAGAAGGATCACAACTGCTTGTAACTCCAGCTCCAGGGTATCTGCTATGCCCCTATTCTTTGAGGGTATACACACACACACACACACACACACACACACACACACACACACACGTACAAATAAATATAAATACATCTTCAAAGTTACTTTTATTGAGATAGAATTCACATGGTACTTCTTTTAAAATCTATTTTAAGCAAACCAAAGTATGAACATTAGAATTTAATTTTTGAAACTTAGAGATATTGAAGCCAGAAGAAGGCTCAGCAGGTAAAGATGTTTGCTGGCAAAGTCTTGTGACCCAAGTTCAACCCCTGGAATCCAGGTACAGGTGAAAGGAGGAAATTGTCCCCAAAGAGTTGTCATTTGACCTCCAGATATAAGCACATTTCATGCACACACAAATTAATAATATTTAAATATAAAAATTAGAGCTGTAAGAAAGTGAAATAAAATGTAAGGAGATTGGAAATAAATAATCCCCATTATAGATGAAATTATGTTGAAGGAGAGAATCCCAAGGAATCTACTAAAAAGTCATTAGAACTAATAGGCAAATTCATCGGGGCAAGGTTAAAGTACAATACAAAAGACTCAAAGCCTTTGTGATGAGCAATTCAAAAGTTTAATGAAGGAAACAATTCCATTTCTAACATCATTAAAAAGTAAAATACAAAGCCTGGTGTGATGGCACAGATCTTTAATCTCAGCCCTTGACAGGCAGAGGCAAGTGGATCTTTGTAAGTACAAGGCCAGCCTGGTCTAAAAAGAGAGTTCTACAACAGCCAGGACTGTTACACAGAGAGATCTTGTCTTAAAAAAACCAAACAAACCAGAGCTGGAGAGGTGGCTCAGTGGTTAAGAGCACCAACTACTCTTCCAGGGGTCCTGAGTTCAATTCCCAGCAACCACAGGGTGGTTCACAACCATCTGGAATGGGATCTGATGTCCTTCCCTGGTATATCTGAAGACAGCAACAGTGTACCCATATACATTAAATAAATAAATAAATAAATATTAAAAAAAACAAAATCATCAAAATAAACAAAAATAAACATAAACCAAATCCATTTAATAAAAAGAAATATATTTACTCTATAAGCTTTAAAAAATGTTGACAAATGCTGTAAGAAATAAGAAACTGGACAGGGACATCCTGTGCATATATCAAAAGACCAAAGAGTGTTAAAGTGGAAACATTTTCCAGATCTGTCTGTAGATTTTATAAAGTTTTTTTTTGGGGGGGGGATCTCCTGACTAGCTTCTTGACAAAGCTGTGCAAGTTGTTCTTCATGCTAACAAAAGTCAAGGAACCCAAATTTCCTACTCTGCTCCTCTGTCATTTTTGCTGCGGCTGCCGTAGCATAGCATTGCTGTTCTGACCCAATGCCAGGAAGGAACGGGTTTGCCTTATAGGACATGATCCATCACTGAGGGCAGACAGTAGGAAGCAGAGGGAAGAGCTTGAAGTACAAACCACTGAACAATGCTGCAGCCTGTTACCTTGCTCATATTCAGTTACGTTTCTTATATCTCCCGTGCCTGCGTGCCTAGGGTTGTACCACCCACAGAGGGCTGGACCCTCTTATCAATTAGCAATCAAGAAAATGCCAGCCAAGCCAAGCCAAAGGAGGTAGTTTAGCCACTGAAGTTCCCTGTCCCTGGATGTTGCACAGGACTAGCTGAAGCTGACTATGACACCCAAACAGTCAAAACAATACTGAAGGACAAAGGACAACTAGCAAACTTGCAGATTTGCGGATCAGGACACCATGATACTGGACACATTAGCAGAACAGAACTGGGAATCCAGACATTGGTTCTCACATTTATAACCAACCAATTTTCACCAAGGATGATTCATGAGTCACTAGCATCAAACTGCAGGTAAGCAGAGGGGAAGCTTCCATCCGTGTTAATAGATGCGAGACAGAAAGTAATTGACTGCCGAAGTAGAAACTTACTACTTAGAGGTTGGCTGGAAATTGCAGACTGGTAAATTCTGTGGGCATGTGCTCCTGAGGGGAGGCATCCATGGAGATCAGAAGAGGGCATTAAATGCACTGGAACTGGAGTGACGGGTGATTCTGAGCCACTGACATGGGTCCTGGGATCTGAACTCCAAGTCCTCTGAAAGACTTTCTTAATTTCTGGGCCTTTTCTCTTAACTGAGCCAACTTAGTTATGTTAATCATATTGCTTGGGATGTACTCAAGGGAACTGGAGACATGTCTACAACAAATGTGCTTGTGAGAATTCACATCAACCTTATGCTCAGTAGCCAAAGAGTACAAAGATCCTAAAATCTGCCAGCTGAGACATAGTACAGCTACACAGTGGGAGGCTGCTCATCATAGGAAGGAACAAGGTGCTGGGCCATGCTACACAATGAACACTAAGCCACATGAAAGAAGCACCTGAAGAAGATACAGGTAATGAAAATGTCCTAATATCGAGCTGAGGACATAGCTAAGTAATAGAGCATTTGTTTCACACTATCAGGAGACTATGGGTTTGATTCCCAGAACTGTGGGGAAAAAGGGAAACAGAAAATGTTCTAAAATGGTCACACAACTCTGAATGTACCAAAGATTGTTGACTTAACACACTTTAAATGGGTTATGGCAAGAGAGTATGTCAGGAAACTTGTTACAAAAATGTAGTGATGATCACTTTTAAAGAATTCTTACACAGGGTGAGGGGTTGGCCACCCGTACAGTACAGTGCTTATACAGTGCTTATAGTGCAGGCCTGGGTCAGGACATTGTGGCCCGCGCAGTCGTCTCGCTGGGAAGAAGAAGACACGCGGACACTAGGATCCTTCTGCAGCAACGTTTACTGCCCTCTTCCAGAGGGAAAAAAGGGGCCGAGCCAATAATCAGCACTGCTTATATACACCACAGTGCGGCCGCCCACAGCACGGCGTGTCTGCCCATGATTGGCTCATCACCCCACATGACGCCCCGGGGTGGGCCGTGACTCGCGTCTTTTCATTCTATGCACATGCGCAAACAGTTGTTTACCAGGAGTTACAGCGGAAGTAGGCGCCATCTTGTTATGGCGAATGCCTCTCCCGCTCTGCCGCTCTCCACAGGACATGACAGGTCAGAAACCACATCAGAGTGCTGGTGGGCTGTGCGCTTGTAATTCCAGCACTAGGGATGCGGGGACAAAGAGGATTACTGGCACTTGCTAGCTAACCAGTTTAGCTGAATCAGTAAGCTTGAGGTTCAGTGAGAGATCCTTTCTCCAAAATAAATAAATAAATAAATAAATAAATAAATAAATAAATAAATAAGGCAAAGAGTGATCAAGGAAGGCATTGATGTCCACTTCTAGCCTCTATCCACATGTGCACATATGCAAATATATTCATATTCACATACAGACTTCTTAGTTTAATTTCATTTACAGGATGATTCTTTTAATAATAAAAAAGTAACGGACAAATTGAAATATGGCTGAATTCCCATGGATTAAAGCTTGAATTTCTCCAAAAAGTGTGAACCAGGTTCTCTTACTCTTTGCCTAGGCCACCTGTGGAGGAAAAAAAAAGTTTACTTTTTAATTCAGTCACTCCCCCATGTATGAAAATGAAACAGAAGTTATTTCCCAAAGGCCATCTTTGGTGATGTCACAGGTGAAAGGAAATGACTGTCTATCAAGTGTATATAAAAGCAGACCTACAGTGTACTTATAAAAGTAGACCTATATTGAGCTTCTCAAGGCAGCTCCTCCAGCCATAGCTCTGCTTTCGGTAAGAGAATCTTCTTCCTGCTGTGCCTTGAGTAGGACACAGGGCCTGGCTAAGTTCAGGGACTAAATTGAATGGCAACCGAGACTTCAGTCTGGGAAGAGATGGAATCAGGCAAATGACCTGGCTTACAGCTCTTCTAAACACACATTTCACTTCTTGCTTTTCTCAAGACATTCACAAGCTTAGTTAAGCTGCAACTTAACTAAGTCTGAGTAAACATTGAAGCCAATACATTTGTATAGAATGGAGGCAGGCGATGAAGCCCAAGGCTGTCTGCCTTTGGAATCCACAACACAGGCACAGGGCAGGGGTGGCTCATAATAAAAAAGAAGACAGTGGGCTGGTAGGAAACTGTGACTGGGAGAGAGATGAGCCACTAGGGGACACCTCTGCAGGCTCTGTTTACTACCTGCACACACATACAGAATCCAGGACTCCTCTCCAAGTAGCTTTGGTTCCAAGTAACTGAGGCAATAAGGAAACTTCCATTCATCATCCTCAGGACCTGTGGGGGTTTTGCTTATGTGTGCCTTTATAAAATAACAACATTGGCCGGGCGGTGGTGGCGCACGCCTTTAATCCCAGCACTTGGGAGGCAGAGGCAGGCGGATT
>NW_022196906.1:19469818-19492793 GCF_008632895.1 Mastomys coucha
AAAAAAAAAAAAAATAAAATAAAATAAAATAAAATAACAACATTGCTTATTTCTCCTTAACATTAGCCTTCCCATCTGTTTAGGCCTGACATCTGGTGGCTGCTATCACAAGAACGCTCTGAATCCATAAAGAACACACATGTCTGACAAGCCATTCACTGAAGCTCCATTCACTGTCTGGCTTTCATCAGGGTCTCTCCTTGGCACTGAGTTCAGAAAGAGCACAAAGGATTCCAGGACTCTGGGCTGGTCTGAAGGCAGACTCAGGTGGCCATGACAAGCTACATCGAGGAGAACCCAGGAGGCCTGGATTCTCAAACTATCCCTACTCCCAAGAAGCCAGACTCAGCTTCCTTACCTGCTGAACACAGATGATCCCACCTCCCCAGCCCCTGCCTCCCCGATTGGACAAGTCGCAGTGTGAAAGTGCTTGGTGAGTGACACAGACCAGCCTGCCTTTGAACTAACTTGCTGCCGTTAACTGCCATTGGATTGCTTAACATCATCAAGTCTAGGGTCTTTATCTTCCTTCCAAGGAAAGGCTCTGCCACCTTTCCACAGTAAGCTATCAGGATTAACTGGGATGCAGTGTATGTAAACAGCACTGCTAAATAAGCGCTACGCGTTATAGCTGCTCTTCTTGGCTGTTAACTAAACTCAGAGCAGGTGCACTAACCCTCTCACCAGCCTGCTTGCCACCATCTTTTGGCTCAGAAAGATGAACAGATATTTTGGGAGCAGAGGATGGGAAAAGAAAATCTGCAATGTACTCCGCAGGAGGAAAAAAAATGCATCAGTGCAAGAGAAATCTAGGGGAAATGGCCTTTGTCCAGAGAAGGGCTGTGGAAACATGGAAAATAGTCAAGAAGTTCACAAAAGCCAGACAATGTTAGAATAAGACCTTTGGTCTTTCTCTGAGTTGCCTGTGTAACTGTTGTCAATGCTGACTGGAGTGACTGGAGCCTTCTCTGTTGACCCTCAGCAGTAGGAGAACTTCCAAGCAGGAGGTAGGGCTTTGATCTCTTCCCTTTGCCCAGGGCTCTCCTGGTCAGCTCCAGGGGTCATTGGCTCCCTGGCTATGGCGCCAGCAATTCTCACTCTCCTATTTGTTTATGAGGGGCCCCTCCTCCTGAGGAGGCCTGACGTTGCAGGGTCACACAGTCTGAAGACATGGGCTGATGCCCTGACTATGTATTATTTTTAAACAAGCTTCTAAAAAAAGAGATATGCAATTATTATGTTGGAAAATTTGGAAAATTCTTCAGATCACAAACATGTAATTCCACATTGTAATCACATTCAGTTACAACTAGTTTCAGAACATGTATTTTTCTTTCCACAATAGATCACCTGCTCTCAAGTTATTCAAGCATGATGCAGTGTTTTGCAAGGACCACACTTTAGTCTTTCTCATAGAAAGCAGTTGAGAGATGAAGAGCTTTGAAAACTGTGGGGTAGCATGGGTAAGCACTCCAGACACTCCACAAGATAGATGTGTAATGAATACATATATAACAACTTGAACATGACGGTGCTTTTCACTAGGGTAAGTAATGTCTCAGTTTGTACCGTGTGAGCAAATGTGTACGTATCTCTAATTTCTCCAAGATATAATCCTAGGCATAGAATGACTGAATCACAGGCAATGTATCTGTAGTCATAATCAGTACAAATTCCTAAGAACCTTCATCCTACATGTATGCCATGAGTGTGTGTGTGTGTGTGTGTGTGTGTGTGTGTGTGTGTGTGTTGTCGTATGTATGTAGAAAGCGGAGGATGCTGGTGTCTCTTCTGTCCCTCCCCAGATTATTGCCTTGAGACAGGGTCTCTCACTGAAGTGGAAGCTCATTCTTTCAGCTGGGCTGACTGCCTGAGGAAGTCCCAGAGTTCATCTTGCTTTGCCCCTGCAAAGCTGAGTTTACAGGCGCATGAAGTCAGTCTTGACTTTTCTATGTGAGTGCTAGAGATTCAAACCCAGGCCCAGGTGATTGTAGAGCAAACATACCTACACACTGAGGCAGCTCCTAGCCCTTAAATTATTTTTAAGGAACTACTTTTTTTTTATTTGAATGAGACTGTAATTGGAGCTGGATTTACTTGAGAGGGTGAGGAATTCTGCCTACCCTCTTTATGACAGCAGCTACATGAGGTATGCTCCCCAAGGCTTCAAGCAAGATGGTCTGCCATGCATCTCAGTATGAAGTCTTGGGTAAGAGTCAGACGTCTCTATGTCTGGACCTCTTGAGCTGAGAAATGATTGACAATGCCAGAGTAAGCGTTCATAGACATAACAGGCTCAGCTTGGTACAACTAGTATGGGAACTGAGATGGGCAGCCTCCCCCCCTGTGGCTGCCCCTTTGCCAGCATCAGCCCTGCAGAGACAAAGAGTATGTACACCATTCAGGTAATCTGGACTAGACTAGAGGTCTTTATTCTTTCAACCCAGTTCTGCTAACCAAAGTGGGAGAGTATAACAGGTTTACCCTTTCCCACCAGGAAGCAAGCTAACCAAATGGAAGAAGACCAGCCACACCCATAGGACTGGGCCTGGCTACGTGGGTCTAATCCAGCACAGGCCAGTTATATTCAGATAGGGGTTGACTCTTTTGAAGGCAGCTAACTACCTGAAATGGGCTTAATATGCAGGAAGCAGGCCTGTTCCAAGGTGGTGACGCTTGCCTGGGTTGGGTGGGTTTGAGAAGAATCCATCTTTCTCAGGGTCTGTATTATGCCAAATGCAGTAAAGTCACTTTTTAAAAAACGTCTATTACACAAATATTATCCAGGCTACTATGAAATAGGTTTACTATTATTTTCAATGAGTTAGTATCTCTTTAAAATTTAACTTGGCATAGTAACCATGGTTTAGCACACAGAGCCCTTTGGGTCCTCCAATGTTTAGGATACGGATGGATGCTGAGGTTTTTGTGGTACTTGAGGATGTGATGCTTAAGATTCACACAATGGTGGCATATTTCTCAGCCTATTTAGACTGACTGTTAGTTTCCGTTATGTTTTATTCACTCGCCAGTCACGTCTTTCACATCACTCATTGAGTTTATTTCTGGGCTCTGGAAAATATTCTGTTGCTATTATAAATGTTGTATTTAAACTTGCATTTTAAACACTGTTCAGTAAAAAAAATACAAATAATGTTTTTTTTTTCTCCTTTTTTGTGGAAAGCTTACTAAATGTCCTTACTATCATGTATATCTTTTGGGTTTTTAAAAATGGATAAACTAGAAAAAGAAGAAAATCCTCCTCTTCTTTCTCCTCCTCCCACTCCTCCCATTTCCACTCCTGTTCTTCCTCCTCTTCTTCCTTTTCCTCTACTTCCTCTTCTCTACCACCACTTTGGATCTCCAAATTTGCAAAATGACATATCTCATGTGCTGTGAACCACCGAACTTTCTGCAATAACTAGCTGTAGCAGAATGGTGTCTTAATTCAGCAGTGACTGCAAGTTTCCTTCTGAGGTCTGTTTCCTGGGTGGCTGGTTTGGGAAAGTAACTTTGGGGCTGTGCACATTTTAGATTTCTCTTCTTGATTTACTCACCAAATTGGACATCTGTTAATGATTGTTAGCCACAGTCACTGTTATCACAAAGTTTGCCATATGAATCACTTTTCCATTACGCCTGTCTTTGTGAACTGAAGTGAATCCCCTGGAGGCCAAGTTTTTAAAAGATCATGATGATGTTTTTGTTGTCTCTAAAAAATTAATAGTGTGCTGGTCACTTTTCTAGAGTTCTGAAGACATATCATGACCATGGCAACTCTTATGAAAGAAAGCAGTTAATTGGGTGCTTGTTTATAGTTTCAGAGGATAAGTCCAGAATTATCGTGGTAGGAAGCATGGCAGGACCTATGGAAGGCATGGTTCTGGAGCAGCAGCTGAGAGCTTTACATCCTGATCCACAGGCAGGTCAAGAGACACTGGACCTGGGGTAGGCCTTTGAAATCTCCAAGTCCACCCTCAGGGACACACCTCCAACAAAGACATTTCTACTCTAGGAAGACCACACCTCTTAATCTGCCCAAGCACTTTTTCTACTGGAGACCAAACATGCAAATATATGAACTCATAGGGGCCATTCTTATTCAAACAACTACAATCAGCAACCCTTGTTGTGTGACCTTCTTCCTGGGGTGATGTCTGCAAATGTCTTTTCACCTTAACTACAAAACTGACCACAGCCTAAAGTACAACTAGTACTAAAGTCCAACCTGGTGAACTGATGACTTTTGTTGGGGCTACTTACAGTAATTTGGGTGAGGTTACTAACAGGACCAGAAATTATTCAAAGACAGCTGTATCATCAAAGGTCCATCTAAGCACAGCCTGGAGACCTGGAGCACAACCCAGAGGTAGTACAACATGTTGGAGAGCAACCTTTCCAAACAGCTTAGCTGATCTGAGCTTCTTTCAGGCAGCCCAGCTTGTCTCTATTTCTTCTAAGAGGATTGAGCTTGTCTGAGAGTCTTCTTTGTAACTCAACATACCTGAGAATGACCCTCAGTGGTGTTTGCTGCTTTTATTCTCTTAAGGAAAGAGAAGTCTAATGAACGTGGTTAGTTTTAAGGACTTCCTGGAGCTATTTGTAGATCTTTTTTTCCTGTCTTAACCAGTTTCTCAGCAGAACAGATTGCTTCACCTCCCTTTAGGATGTCCTATGCATTACCTCTTGGTAAACATCCCATCCTTAAATATCGTGTTGTTTCATGTCCTTTTTACATCCTCTGTCTTAAGAAGTTTCTTTCCAAGATGGAAGTTATTAACCTCAGGGAAGTTTTTCACATTATACCCTTCACCAACACAAGAAGTTCAAATTCTCCATATTGGGTCCCTTATCTGCAAGACACCAGAGCTTGCAACCAGAGACTCAACTCACGCCTGCTGTGCCTGAAACAAAGACTCACTACTCTGAGTTCTGCCTTCGAGGATTCCAGAGGAAACTATGCCTGCCGGCTGGCACGTATACATCCTGAGGACATCTGTTGTTGACCTCCTCCCCCACTGTGTACTGCGCCTCTGGCCACTCCCCGGAGACTGCGGGACACCCTGAGTCTCCACCTTCTGCCCTGCAGCCGGTTACCCTTGGACTTCCTCCTGGACTTTGTTCGGACTCTTCCTGACTCCTCCCGAATTCCTTATGTTATTCAAATGTCATTGTAACCTAGAGATTCAGTTTTGCTGTCTTGTATATAAATGCTGAACCCCCAAAGTAAAGGCGAGCCTTGATTGGAAACCCTCAACTTGGCTTTGTGTCCTTTTGTTCTTGAACTCTATGTTTCCGGCGGTTCATGAAACTGCAGGACAGCTTCATAATGGCGCCCAAACTCGTGGAGCTTGAATACAGAAGATAGATGAAGGAGACACTGTTAAGAAGCAGGACCCTGCCTAAAAGAATTCAGAAGGTAAAGGTAAAAAGACGTACACCACTCTGCATGGTAGATATTTTCAATGCTAGCGCTAGCCTTATTTTAATATTGTAGAATTGTGTGTGCAAGAAGTGTACAGGTCTAGGCTGAGTTAACGCTGGCCCAGCGTTTAATTTCACCTAGGAGTTTAACGGCAAGAATGAGTTCGAATGAGATGAAAGCAGTGGTATTAAATGTAAAAAAGTTGCTCATAACAAAAGGAATCAGGGTTGAAAAGGATGCATTAAAAAATCTCGCAGATGAGATAGAAACTCACTGCCCATAGTTCCAAGGAGAAAGAGAGCTAGATAAGAAGACTTGGGAAAAAATTGGGAGAGCTCTGAGAAATAATAGGGTGGAAAGATTTATTCTCCGCCTTTGGGGACTTGTAGAGGAAATTTTAGAGGAAAAACAGACAGAGTCAGAAAGTGAATGGAGCTCTTGAAACACAGATACAGAAAGCCAAGAGGATCAGAATGCTTTTTCAGAAAGCGAACCTACTAGGTCTCGTGGAAAGGAGCGGTGTTTCTACAAGTTACCTGCTCCTTCTAGGTCCCCTAGGATAGGAGAAAAGGCTCAGGGAGATTTGCAGTTAAGCAAACTGGAGTTTGAAATCAAGTTGCAGAAATTGACTAATGAGTTGAATGAATTGAAGGCAGTATCAGGCAAAAGAAAGGACAGCCATCTGGAGACAAGCCGTGCGTCTTCAGAGAGAGCAAATTCTCAGGCTAGTGAAAATGGGCAGGACACTTCGGGAGTACTAGTGTTTCCAGTAATGGAACGATTTGATCAGCAGAACAAAAGACATAGACAATATCAGACCTTAGAATTTAAGGTGATCAAAGGTCTAGGGAAAGAAGTGGCTCAATATGGTCCAAACACCCCATATACGCAGACACTTTTGGACAATATTACAGAGTTATATTTAACTCCTCAAGATTGGAGAACCTTATGTAAAGCCACACTGACGGCAGGGGATTTTCTGCTTTGAAACTCAGAATGGTGAGAGATCAGCAAAAAGAGGGCGGTGCAGAATGCTCAGACAGGCAACCCAGAATGGGATTTGGACATGCTTCTGGAAGAAGGGCAGTATCAAGAAAATGCAATACAGATCGATTATCCTCCTGGGGTATATACACAGGTTGCAGTAGCAGCAAAAAAGGCTTGGGTTCAATTACCTATGCTAGGTGAGGTTAGTGGAGGCATAGCAGGCATCTGACAAGGTCCAGAGGAGCCTTTCCAAAATTTCGTGGCCAGGTTACAACAAGCCGCGAACAGAATCCTTGGAGAATCTCATAAGGACAGTCCGCTTATTACACAGCTGGCCTATGAGAATGCTAATGCAGTGTGCAGAGCAGCTATTCAGCCACACAAGGGTCGAATGGATTTATTTGAATATATTGGCCTTTGTGCAGATATCAGACCTCTCAATAATCTAGGTTTGGCTATGACGGCTGCATGGCAGGGAACTTCAGGTGGAGAGATCCTGATGCAGAGGCAGAAAAATGGACGATGTTTCACATGTGGAAGTATGAATCATTTTAAAAATGATTGCCCTAGAAGGAGCCACAAGCAGGAGCCACAAGCAGGCAGCAGTCAGGTGCTGCCCCGAGGGTCTGTCCTTGGTGCAGGAGAGGGAAGCATTGGGCTAGAGATTGTAGATCTAAAAAAGGCTTTCTAGATAATACCCAGTCGGGAAATGGGTGGAGGGGCCAGCCCTGGGCACCCTTTTTAAAGTAACAGGCAGCATACGGGGCCACGAGCCAGCTACCCAGCCAAGAAATTCTTGGAAATTTTCAGGGCAAGCCCAGGAAGTGCAGGAGTAGACCTGTATTCCACCTGCCACACAGTACTAATGCCAGAAATGGGAGTTCAAACTCTGCCAACTGGAATTTTTGGGCCTTTACTCACAGAGACTTGGGAATTTATTATTGGAAAATGTAGCTTGATTGTGGATGGATTACAGATCTATCCAGGTGCTATTGACCGAGATTATGAAGGAGAAATTAAGATCATGGCTACAGTACCTGCTTATCAAAAGATTGCTCAACTTATCGTAGTCCCTCTGTATCCAATGCTTTCTAGTCCTGTTAATAATGAGGAAGGACAGAGTTTTTTTGATTCTTCTGATGTATACTGGGTACAATCTATCACTAATAAAAGACCTAATCTTAAATTGATTATTGAAGGAAAAAGTTTTGAGGGTTTAATAGACACAGGGGCAGATGTAACTATTATCAGAGGTCAGAACTGGCCCTTAACTTGGGCTCTGACTGAGTCCATAACTCTAAGGGATTGGTTATGCCAACAACCCAAAACGAAGCTCTAAACTCCTGACCTGGAGGGATGAGGAAGGTAATTCAGGGCAGATCCAACCATATGTCATGTCTACCCCCCTGTTATCTATGGGGGAGAGATCTGTTGTCACAGATGGGCCTTGTCTTGTTCAGCTCTAACGAACTAGCTGAAAAGCAGAGGTCAAAACAGGAAGTTAGAACATCTGGAGGCCCTAAGCCTCATTCGGATAGTAAAGGTTCAAAGTATTTTCTATAGGAACCACGGTCCTGCCTGTGCCCCATGCAGATAAAATTCAGTGGATTAATAATATTCCAGTGTGGGTTGATCAGTGGTCTCTATCTCAAGAAATAGAAGCTGCTTCTTTGTTAGTGCAGGAACAATTAGAAGCAGGACATCCGAGGGAATCGAATTCCCCATGGAACACGCCTATATTTGTGATAAAGAAAAAATCAAATAAATGGAGACTAATACAAGATCTGAGAAAGGTTAATGAAACTATGGTTTTGATGGGAACATTACAAACAGGATTGCCATCACCAGTAGCAATTCCAAAAGGATTTTGCAAGATAGTTATGGATTTAAAGGATTGTTTCTTTACAATTCCTTTGCTCCCTGAGGATTGTGAGAGGTTTGCTTTTAGTCTTCCATCTGTAAATTTTAAGAAACCTATGAAAAGATATCAATGGACTGTCCTTCCCCAAGGCATGGCAAATAGCCCTGTGTTATGCCAAAAATTTGTGGCTCAGGTCATTGATCCTATAAGAAAGAAATGGCCAATGATATATATTGCCCACTTCACAGATGATGTCTTAATAGCAGGGAAAGTTCCTCAAGATGTGCTTTTATGTTATAAGGATTTAAAAGTTGCCTTTAATGAAAGGGGACTACAAATAGCTCCAGAAAAAGTACAAACTCAAGATCCGTATAATTACCTAGGATTTACACTTACGGATCATGCTGTTATTCCTCAAAAGATAGTCATTCGTAGAGACAATTTGAGAACCTTAAATGATTTTCAGAAATTATTAGGTGATATCAATTGGCTTCGTCCCTACCTAAAACTCACTACAGGAGACTTGAAGCCCTTATTTGATATTCTTAGAGGTAATTCTGATCCAAATTCTCCTAGATCTTTAACTAAAGAAGGAATAACTGCTTTACAGCAGGTAGAAAAAGCTATTGAGAATCAATTCGTTACTTACATAGATTATTCTTTACCCTTGCATTTATTGATTTTCAATACAACTCATGCCCCTACGGCATTATTATGGCAGAAGGCACCTCTTATGTGGATCCATTCAAGGGTGTTTCCTAAACGTAATATCTTGCCATACTATGAAGCTGTTGCACAAATAATTGTACTTATTAGAAAGCAAGCACTAACTTATTTTGGTAAGGAACCAGATGTTATCAGTCAGCCTTTTACTTTGGAGAAAGACTCCTGGCTAAGACAACACAGCACAGAATGCTTGCTTGCTCAAATAGGATTTCAAGGAACTATGGATAATCATTATCCCCAGGACAAACTAATAAAGTTTTTTAAATGTACATGAAGTGATATTTCCAAGAATATCGGCTTGGTAGCCCTTAAACAATGCCCTTGCAGTATTTACTGATGGCTCCTCAAAAGGAAAAGCTGGATATCTCATTAATGGCCAACAGGTGGTTATAGAAACTCCCAGTCTTTCAGCTCAGTTAGCTGAATTAACAGCAGTATTAAAGGTGTTTCAGGCCGTGACTGATGCCTTCAATCTCTTCACTGATAGTCTGTACTTGGCACAGTCAGTTCCCCTACTGGAAACTTGTGGTACATTTAATTTTAATACTACAGCAGGGTCCTTATTTTCTCAATTGCAAAATATCATTCTTGCACGAAAAAACCAATTTTATATTGGTCACATACGGGCTCATTCTGGCCTACCTGGGCCATTAGCCAAAGGCAATAATCTTATTGACAGAGCCCTGATAGGAGAAGCTTTGATTCCAGATCCTGTGGTATTAGCTAAACAGGATCACAATCAATTCCATTTATTTAGCCAAACTCTGAGACTTAAACACAAAATTTCCAAAGAACAAGCAAGAATGATTGTTAAACAATGCCCTAAGTGCGTTGTTCTAACTCTAGTACCTCATTTAGGGGTAAATCCAAGAGGCCTGATACCCAATCATATCTGGCAAATGGATATAACTCATTATGCAGAATTTGGAAATCTTAAATATATACAAGTCTGTATTGATACTTGATCAGGATTTATGTTTGCTTCCCTGCAAACAGGAGAAGCCTCCAGAAATGTTATTGATCATTGTTTACAAGCATTCAGTGTTATGGGTATGCTCAAAACAGTTAAGATGGACAATGGGCCGGCTTACACTGGCAAAAACTTTATTTCTTTTTGCAAGGATTTTGGCATTATTCATAAAACTGGCATCCCATATAATCCTATGGGACAGGGTATTGTTGAGCGAGCACATCGCACACTTAAAAACTGGATTTTGAAAACAAAAGGGGGGATTCTGTTCCCTCCAAGGTCTCCAAAGGCACACCTTGCCTTTGTGCTTTTTATTTTGAATTTTTTGCAGACGGACATCAATGGCCAGTCCGCAGCAGACCGACATTGGCATCCTAATACTTCAAATTCATATGCCATGGCACGCTAGAAGGACCCTCTCACAAATGCCTGGTGTGGACCAGACCCTGTTTTGATCTGGGGCCAAGGGTCCGTGTGTATATTGTCCCAGAAAGAGGACGGAGCACGCTGGCTCCCAGAAAGATTAATTTATCAAGTGGACTCAGAGCCATAACCCTCTTAGTAAACGTGCTTAAACGCACTACAAAAAGGTCTTTTTTGTTTTTGCTTTTTCCTTTTTCTGTTTCCTTTTTGTTTTTGAGCTGACAGCCTTTTTTCTGTCATTCTGGAAATGCCCACTTACTCTCGTGAAATTAAAAGAACAATTCAAACTCATTTGCTCATGCCCGGAGCTAAAGCCTGAATACTTCAGTATTAACATTCCAAAGTCTGGTACATCCTGAGGTTACCAGCCAAACCCTACCAATTCACATTTGAATTGAGCCCTGATCTCTAGGTTCCCTGAGGAGTCTGAACTGGTAATTTACAACTGAAGTCAGGAGGCTACACCCATCCCCAACACAATGGCTGTAGGCACTGCTTCAAGTGGACTTCAGAAAGAATGGACTCCAGAGAGACTTATGGTCCAGGACTTTGCAGGTATTTGAGGCATATCTTGGCACTAGCTGCATGGGCAAATGGTGCATTTTGGAAACCTGTGGTCCACAGGCTAGGGTCCTGGCAGGTATCCACCTAAGACAGGGGCACGCACCGAGTGGCTGTGTTTTTGAAAAAACATGAAAAGAGCCTGGTTTGTAGAATCAAACTAGCTGCACGTGACCTTGATGACGGGTAAAGATATCTGCCAGAGATAACAAATACTCATGTTAATTCCGACTAAGCACCGGATTTTTACAGTGCTTAGCTGTGCCCATTGATATGGCCTTAACCCTGCTTTCATATAATAAACAAGGGCGAGATGTTGGGTCCCTTATCTGCAAGACACTGGAGCTTGAGACCAGAGACTCAACTCACGCCTGCTGTGCCTGAAACAAAGGCTCACTACTCTGAGTTCCGCCTTCGAGGATTCCAGAGGAAATTACTCCTGTTGGCTGGCACTTATACAGCCTGAGGACATCTGTTGTTGACCTCCTCCCCCACTGTGGACTGTGCCTCCGGCCACTCCCCGGAGACCTGCGTCTCCACCTTCCTGACGATTACCCTTGGACTTCCTCCTGGACTTTGTTCGGACTCTTCCTGACTCCTCCCGAATTCCTTATGTTATTCAAATGTCATTGTAACCTAGAGATTCAGTTTTGCTGTCTTGTATATAAATGCTGAACCCCCAAAGTAAAGGCGAGCCATGATTGGAAACCCTCAACTTGGCTTCGTGTCCTTTTGTTCTCGAACTCTGTGTTTCAGGTCTCCTTTCTTCCTTTGGTCAAGGCAGAACCCGGTTCATGAAACCGTGGGACAGTTTCATCACCAGATTGTTCTGGTAAGATTTTTGAAAAATGTCATTTTCATTAGTCTATTATTGTGTGAGTGTGTGGTGGTCAGAGGGGCCAACTCAGGGAGTCAGTTCTCTGGTTTCACAGATATCACAGGGATTAAAGTCAGACTGTGGTGTTTAGTCAAGCGCTTTTATCCACTCACTGAGCTATTTTAGCAGTCCCAAGGTTTGGTTTTTATTTACTTTGTTTGGTTTTGTATTTGTTGTGTTGTTTTGTTTTTTATTTGAAGTACAGGAGATCAGACTTGGGGCCTTAATTAAGCTAAGTGTTTGTTCTACCACTGAGCTATACCATCAATGCTGGTAAGATGATCAAATTGTAGATTCATTTTAAGCAGGTGCTGTATAAGTAGTGTTGCATATAAGTTGGTTGGTATCTCTTGGTTCCTTCAATCAGCCAGTTCCATCTGTTTGCTTTCCTTTATATTTTATCTATTGAAGAATCATTCTCTGTCCTGTAGAACTTCCCAACTCTGGATTTCCCTCTTGGCATCACACATTAGTGCTTAACTTGTTTCTGATTGTGTAGTATTTCTTGTGATCTGATAATTGACTCTAGGGAGTTGACTGGACTCCAGTTAAGTTCTTAGCAAACATGTTTCATAGTGTTAAGCACTTCATAATTGCTCACACCTAATTCTATACACATAATTGTATAATTGTTGTACTTTATGTCAAATTTGAGCAGGGCATGCATGTGTAATCAGCTTGCTCCTGTGCTATGAAATTCTGATGTTGAGTGTGGTGGTTTGAATGAGAATGGACCATAGGCTCTTATGTTTAAATACTTGGTCCCCAGTGGGAGGAACTGTTTTTAAGGATTAGGAGGTGTATCCTTGTTGAAGTTATTATGTCACTGAGGATGGACTTGGAGCTTTCAAAAGCCCACACCATCCCCTGTTGATTCTGTTTTATGGTTTTATCTCAAGATGTGAGCTCCCAGCTAATACTCCAGTGCCATGCTTGCTTGGCTTCTGCCATCCTCTCTTCATGATGGTCTTGGAATGTAACCTTTTGAAACTGTAAGCCTGAAATAAACTTTTCCTTCTATAAGTTGCTTTGGTCATGGTATCATATCTCAGCAATAGAAAATAAAGACTTAAACTTGTGCAAAATGATTTCAGTAATCAATAATACTTGCTAATTTTGCAGCATAGTGCCTTTTTGTTCTTTCTTCCTTTCTTTCTACCTACTTTAGGGTAAGAGTATATGAAACCGATAGTGTTTTGTTTGTTTTGTTTTGTTTTTAAAAAGCACAATTTGAAAGCTTAAATAATTGAGGAGGTATTTTCACCAATGAGATTGGAAGCAAGCAGTCCATAGCTGGTTATGGGGTTTAATAATGGTGAGCTGCTTTCATGTTTTTTGCTTCACAGGCACAAGATGGCTACATGGTTCCTGGCATCACATATTTGGCTAAGACAGGAAGAAAGATGTCAAGTTGCTTCTGTTCTTTATATAAAGATTGTTAAAACATTTCCTGAAGTCATTTATAGTCTCAAAAAAGACTATGAAGTAAGTGTGTACGTTTTCCAATTTTCATAAAGAAAGGAAAGAGAAGGGATTTGGGGGTATACATTGGATCAGTGAGGCATGTCATACACTGGAATCACTGGATAAAGTTCCAAATATATTAATCTATAAGACACAGGTTTTGTTCTGTGGAAAGTGGAGAAACATCAAAGGTTTTGGTCCAGGCATCAATATGTCTCAAACAGATGTTCCTCTTTTATGGACTTACAGTGCCATGACATTGTTGGGAGGTGGTACAAAATAGGAGGCAGTGGCTTGTAGAAGGAAGTTGGTCTTTGGGGGAAGGGCAGGAAAGCAAGCCAAGTACTATATACTCAGTTTCTGGCCCCTATCTGTCTCCACTTTCTGGCCACCGTGAAGTTAAGTAGTTGTCCTCCACTGTACCTTCTCATGTGTAGGTCAGCCCTGGGTCAGGCACACAGATGTGGAGCCAATTTACCATGGATTGGAGACCTTAATAAAGAAACATTTCTGCCATTTAGAATGCTTCTTTCAGGCCCTTCTCATAGTACAAAAGGCCTGACAACAGTAATATCCAGAAAGGACAAAGTAGACACTCAGCCAATGAGGCTACATGGGGAACAGAGAAGACAAATGGGCACAGGCAGTTTTGCCTTGTGACTACTACAAAACAATTATTTCTGCTTGTTTTGTGAAAAAGAGAAATGACAGGCTCTAAAGCTAGATTCTGTGTGATTTTTACCTTAAATTCACTAAATAATTAAGGTGGTGTGTGCAGGGATGCAGCCTCATAAGGTAATTCGAGTCATAAAGCTACACACTTGAAGTACTTAAGAGGGTAGATGGGATGTGCACTTGATATTGGAGACAGAGGCTCAGAAGGGTATTTCTAGAGATAAAGGTTTAACAATCAGGAAGGACAGCCTAGCAGAGTCCAGGGTTGATGAAGACCCTGACTCAGAGCAGTGCTTGCCCTGCAGTCACAGGACAGGGGTGTAAAGCATGGTTCTCAATTGTGGCTTTGGACTTGAATTATTCACTGTAACCATTTCTGTAAAACGTGACCAAAGCACCAGTTCTGCTGATATCAGAGGGAGTAGAGAGGTCAAACCACACAGTGGAACTGAATCAATAGGGAAGGTTTTTTCCAACATGTCCACTCTGCTACTGTAAGCTCTGAGAAGACTCAAGTCACTGCTCAGTGACGTCCTGCCATCAACGTGAGAGCATACTCTCTCTCCACTGACCCACTGATGCTGGCCATTTCATCTCATAGCCTGGGCAGTGAATTCTTGACCATGTGGTGGTGGCCACAGAAGGAGGCAGTATCCACCCAACACCTTCCCTTTCTCCCTCACTTCAGGTTGATTCCGGTTAGCCTGGGTAACAGTGTGAAACCCTGTGTACCTCAGCAGGTACAGCCCAGTTGCCCTTCCACTGCCTCCTATTTTGTACCACCTCCCAACAATGTCATGGCACTGTAAGTCCACAAAAGAGGGACACCTGTTTGAGACATATTGATGCCTGTCAAAAACCTCAAAATGAATAAATAGGTGTGTGTAGTTCCTGATATATAGTAAATAAGTAACAGCCCATCATACCTGAAGTCAACAAGGAATGTTTTTCAAGATAAAGAGAAAAAAATCACTAACTAGCATGCGGTGTGAGGGAGTAGGTGCCAGGCTCTAGGAAGAGTCCCTGAGGTCTTCCCATTATACAGACTCTAAGAAAGTAACACTCCCAGCTTGTGGGCATGAATAGACAAGAGCCTGGAATTGACTGGCAGTTCTAAGAGCATCCCCAACACTGTGAGAGTAACTCTATCTTGAAAGACCATTGTGTAATTTAAAATGGCCCTGATGTCTCTTCTCTTCTTTTCACTGTCTCAATCATCTCAGTGTAGGCCTTCGCTGCTTCTTTAACTGAGGTAGAATCCACACATGCTCACTCACTGCATAGCCGAGTGGTTTGGGGGATACTCCCAGTAACTATATTGTCACTGTGACAAATATTTAAGGTAATCAACACGTAAAGAGGAAGCTTCACTGTGGCTTTTGGTTTTGTTGGATTTATCCATGACTACAAGATGTCTGTTGTGATTATGTCTGTGTGGGGCATCTTATCAAGGTGGTAGCTTGAGGTAGATCAGAGCCCCTGACCTCAAGCCTAGGGAATAAAAGAGAGAGTAGACAACTGGCATCTAACAGTCTCCCTCATGGACACATCCTCAGAGATCTGAAGATGTCCTACTATGTCCACGTTTTTAAAGTTTCCACAACCTTCCAATATGGCAGGCTAGGGACCTACCAAGACTCTCAGTTTTGGACTTTTGTGGCTTCATCCTACAGCAGTCATGAGCTATCACACACACACACACACACACACACACACACACACATAATGACTGTGCTCCTGCATGCTATCTGCCTCCTTCCCAGCCTGCTCTTTATTGTCATACCCCAAACTTTGGACACACTAATCCACTTGGAGCTTAATGGACTCCTTCCATACCTCTACACAATCCTGTCTTTTTCTGGCATGTAGTTTGCTCTGTTTTCAACTAGCAAATTTTAATTCACCTTGAAGAAACCACTGAAGCCACTTTTTATTCAGAGGTTTAATTTATTCCCCCAGGCAGCATGAAATTTTTCCACTGTCTTTCATTTTTTTCTTTGTCTATAAACACAGAATTGGGACTTGCTTTCTGTGTGCCAGCATCCAGCTCTATGCTGAAATGCCTATGTGCAGATCTGTGGGCTTTCTCACAGCTTAATCAATAATGTAACTCATGGATTTGTTAGTTACTGCTGTTTTACTTTGCTTGGTGCCTGAGTGAACATTCAAGCCAATCCATGACTTGTGCATACTTAGAGTACTTGACTGTAGGCTTAAGTTTTTTTCAACCTACTTTAATAAAGGTTAGACCTCTCCTCTTGCCCACCACCCACCAGATGTAGTGGGGGAAGTGGACCTGTTTAGCAATAGTTCTTTGGGGGCAAGCTCAATCTTCTTTGTCAGCAGTTCAGTCCCATAGCAAACATCAAATCTACCTCAGCAGGTACAGTCCAGTCCTCTTGGCAGGCAGATACTACACATGAACCAGCAGCTGCAGTCCAGTCTCAACAGACACCAGGCACAGAACCAGCAGCTGTAGTTCAATTCTGAAGAAACCACAAGTCTTGCCAACTGGCCCAAGGCTGCTGAAGCAACAAGCTGCTCAGGAACCTCACAGGTGAGTTTCTCTCAATGGCAGGTTTACCACGAGCTGAGCTCAGCAACACTGTGTAAGGCAAACCAATACATGTGTGTTGGTGGTGAAGAATAGTGAGGCAGAGCAAACCAAACCAATGCTCTGCTCATCTCTCACTATCTGTGGGGTAGTATTTATAATACTTCATCATGCATCCTTTCACGTGTTTGTTATAACATTCTCTCACCTATATCTGCTTCAGGTAAACATTCTTTCCTGTGTCTACTTCAGCAAGGCATCCTTTCACCTGTGTGCCTTAGGAAAACATCATTTGACATAACTGACTTTCCAAAAAAAACAGAAGTTTCCACTTTACCTGACCTACTTTTTTTTTTTCTTAAGCATATAACTGCGCAGTATATTACTCTTCATGAATGTTAGAGGCCAACTTTCAGAAGTAGGTTCTTGCCTTCCCCCTCATTGGTTCAGGCTCTCTCTCTCTCTCTCTCTCTCTCTCTCTCTCTCTCTCTCTCTCTCTCTCTCTCTTTATTTTTGCTATTGCTTTGTTCATCAGGCTGGATAATCTGTGAGCTTCCAGAGATTGTCGTGTCTCTGCTTCCCAGCTCTCCCTGGTGGTTGTCCCATGGTCCTGGCATCCCCAATACACTGGGGTCTCCATTGAAACTGAACTTACACCCTCATCAGTCACCTCTCTTTGTCTTGCACAGTGCCAAATCTTATCTTCTCTCCATGGCCCTTTTAGAACCTTCAAAGGCAGTACCATGTGGGAGAATGTTTCACATTACTGAGTTTGGCTGACAGATGGAGATACAGCCTTGACCCTTGACCCTGAACTACCACTTCTGTGTTCTGACCCTCAGGAAGTACTACAATATTTCACTTCAATGATGCTGGTCTCTTCTTAACTACACTGGTGTCTCAGTCTCAACTAACCATCATAAATTGATGAAATGAAACAAGGTTTTATTTCAGTGGATTTGGCCTTTCCTAATCACAACTGATTTCTGAGACTCAACTGACCAGAAACCACAGGCTTTTTTTTAAAAAAACTTTTATTAGTTCTTTATGAATTTCGTACCATGCACGCCAATCCCACTCATCTGCCTCTTCCCTTATACCTACCTTCTACCCTTGCAACTTCCTCCCAAAAGAAAAAAAATCTCATTGTGGAAGCTTTAGTGTGTCACAGTATTTCCCAAAGTATAACATTTTGTCCACACTTTTTTACTTGTAAGTGTTCATTGCAATAAGTCACTGTTCTGGTTCGAGGCCTCTGGCTTCTGGTATGCTATCAATATTGGAACTTCTCAGGTACTCCTCCTCTTGGATGCCCTGTTGTTGCCCTGTGTCATAGAGATCCTGTAATTTTAGATCTGTAGGACTGGACTCTTCACTTACTCTAGCAGTTCATCCATGGGGTAGATGTTGGTGTGGCCAGCTCAAAGCCCTGGATCTGGGTCCAAGAGATATCTGAGCTGGTCAGCCTGCCAGTTCTCCCAAACCCACACCACCAAGGCAAGTCTCCAGCCCTGCTCCAACTCAGTCATCCAGTGTTGAAACCAGCAATGGGGCAGAGTCAGCTCCCCTGCTCTCATGCCCTTGGATCTCTCATGAGCTCTCATGAGCTATTCCATCTCATGTCACCTGGGCCAACTCTACTATGTTGCCCAGGCTAGGTGCAGGGCACCTAGCTTTCTTGCTTTCCTGAGTGCTGCAACAGGCGAGGGGCAGCACCAGTTCTCCCAGTCTGATGGCCTTGGAGCCAGCTATTCCTGCCTTCCATAGGTGAAAAGGGATGAACGGGCACATTTTTCCCTTTCCCATGTCACCACACAGCAGACAAGTGGTGGGGTTAGTTCTCCCATGCTGACAGGGTAAATAATACGCAACTCCCATAACTAAGACCAGCTCTATTGTGCTTTCTGGGTAATGTGCAGGATTCCCCCTCTCCCTATGCAACTGGCAAGGATCAGCTCTCCTGCTCTCCTGCTCTCCTGCTCTCCTGGTCTCCTGCTCTCCTGCTCTCAGGGGCAGCTCTTCCATAATACCTAGGCAAGGAGTGGGGCCAGTTCTGCACAACCCTCAGACATCAACATAGCCCTGGGTGACACCCCAGACCAGGGAGGTCCACCTGGCCTTTGGTGGTAACAGATCCCTGCTGCTTCAGGGCCACAGACCCAGACATGGCCCCCAGTGGCAGGACAAGACCTCACCATGCTCTTAGGTTCATCACCAGCTTCTTACATCAGGGTACTCCTCACTGTCTTTGAGTCTCCATTTCCGTCTCACTTCATTGTGTCCATATCATTTTGCTTCTCTTTCTCTTCCATTTCTGTAGCACTTACTTGTTACTCTTAATGGCATCTAGAGTTTCTTGATATCAGAGGTCATCTCAGGTATGCTATGCCCTATCTGTGCAGTGTGGCACTGGGCAGGGGTCATCTTGGGCATGGTCTGTTTGGGCCTGCGCAGTGCCAGATTGGTAATCATCTCAGGCTAGCTCCTTGTCTGGGCCCCATGACACCAGACTGGTAATCTGTCTCAGGCTTGCTCCCATCTAGTCTGTAGCCCCAGCCCTAGGCTGGGGTAGTCTTGTCTTGGGCTTGCCCCAGGCCAGGCTGTACTGCACAACCCCAGGCTAGGATTGTCTTATCACAGGCTTACTCCTACCCTAGAGCCACAAGACCCTGAGTCGGGGTTGTCTTTGCTTGGGTTGCTCCTGACCCCAGACTTGGTTTTTTCAAATATATCACATGAATGATCCTGATACAATCTTTTCTTTTTTTAATTTACTTTTTATTAAATATTTTCTTTATTTAGATTTCAAATGATATCTTCTTTCCTGGTTTCCCCTCTGAAAAACAAACAAACAAATAAACAAACAAAAAACCCTGTTCCTTCCCCTCTCCCCCTGCTCACCAACCCACCTTCTCCTGCTTCCTGGCCCTGGCATTGCCCTACATTTAGGCATAGAACCTTCACAGGGCCAAGAGCAGTGATCCCATTGATCACTGACTAGGCCATCCTCTGCTACATATGCAGCTGGGGCCATGAGTCCCAACAAGTGTACTCTTTGGTTGGTGGTTTAGTCCCTGAGGGTACTAGTTAGTTCATATTATTGTTCCTTCTATGGGGTTGCAAACCCCTTCAGCTACTTGGGTCCTTTCTCTAGCTCCTTCATTGGGGACCCTGTGCTCAATCCAATTAATGGCTGTGAGCCTCTATTTCTGTATTAGTCGGATATTGCCAGAGCCTCTCAGGACACAGCTATGTCAGGCTCCTGTGAGCCAGCACTTGCTGGCATCCACAATAGTGTCTGGGTTTGGTAACTGAGTATGGGAAGGATTCCCAGGTGGAACAGTCTCTAGATTGTCCTTCTTTCAGTCTCTGCTCAATACTTTGTCTCTGCAATTCCTTCTATGGGTATTTTATTCCCCCTTCTAAGAAGCATCAAAGTATCTACAGTTCGGTCTTCCTTGTTCTTGAGTTTCTTATGGTTTGTGGATTGTATCTTGGGTATTCCGAATTTCTGGGCTAATATCCTCTTATCAGAGAGTGCATACCATGTATATTCTTTTGTGATTGGGTTACCTCATTCAGGATGATATTCTCTAGATCCATCCATTTCCCTAAGAATTTCATAAATTAATTGTTTTTCATAGCTGAGTAATACAATCTTTTCTTTTGTCTGAAACTTCACAAGGTAGAGCTTCATCATCTACACCTCTCTCAACATTCCTGTCTTCTAGAATTCCATAACAGCACATTAATCTCTGAGAATGCAATGACTTTTCCAGCCCCAAACTCCAGATTCAGTAACCAAATTCCAGATACTTCCATAATCCCTCCCAAAACAAAAAAATAGTTAACATGCTTTGATTAACCTTTCCACTCCAAGTGGCTATTGGTTGGTGGTTTACCATAGTGCAACAGAGAAGCAAACCAGGATAGAACTTGGTACTTGAAAGTGGGCTACCGCTGTGACGGAGCCAACTATCATGCACTATTTAGCCCCATATACTTTAGGAAAGAAAGGGCCATTTTAAACAGTAACCAGATTGGTTATCTGGGCAGAAAGGTTTATTTTATCTTTTTTTTTTTTTTAAAGATGTATTTATTTTATGTATATGAATACACACTGTAGCTGTACAGATAGTTGTGAGCCTTCAGCTGGTTGTTAAGAATTGACTTCTTAGGACCTCTATACACTGTAGCTGTCTTCAGATGCACCAGAAGAGGGCATCATATCTCATTATGGGTGGTTGTGAGCCACCATGTGGTTGCTGGGATTTGAACTCACGACCTTCAGAAGAGCAATTGGTGCTCTTACCCGCTGAGCCATCTCACCAGCCCCGGTTTATTTTATCTTATAGTGGGAAATAGAACCCAAGGAAGAGCCTGGAGATAAAACGGAAGCAGAGACTATCAAAGAATGCTGACTATTTGCTGATTTGCCACCCAGTGCTTGCTCAGTTTGCTTTCATACACAACTCAGGACTCATAGTGGCCTGGAACTTCCCATATCAGTCATTAACCAAGAAAATATCCCAACAGACTTGCCTACAGGACAATCTGATGGAAGTATTTTTCCCAGTTGAAGTTCCCTCTTCTCAGATGACTCTAGCTCATGTCACACTGATGAAAGCCTGCAGCATCACAACTAGCTTGGCACATTCTGACTGAGTTCAATGTTCAAAAAAGTTCACTTCCATGTTATAGAGTCTTGGCTTCTTTCAACACTGGGGCTTCCTCTAATTTCTACTTTAAGACCTAAAAGAAATCCCCAGTTGGTGAAACAGAAGAGCTGGGCTGAACCCTACAGGGTAGAGCTCTGGAGGCCTGGGAAGACGATGGGTACTGTAAATTGGCTTCCTGCTTTCTGGGCCTGGTTACTGTTTACAATGGCCCTTTCTTTCTTATAGTATATGGTGTTAGCTAGTTCATGATGACCTACAGCACAGAACTCTTCTCTGGAGTCATTGAAATTCTGTCCATAGCCACAGGGCTCTCTGTTGTGGCTCTAGCTGACTGGTTGTTGCTGCTTCTCCACCCTGATGATTGATCCTCCAGCCTCTCTTCTGGTGTTCTATTCTCTGGGCTGCCCATTGGACAGAATGACTGATGCCAAGAGATGACTCCTGCCAGCCCTTGCCTTGTAGTCCTCAGATGTCATGTTATTTGCCCTCAGGAGTGTGGAGAGTTGCTGTCCTCAAACATCTGCTTGACTGTTATGGTCTAGGTACTCAGGAGCCACTTCCTGTATGGGATGGGTATGAGTGATTCATTCACCTTAGCAGGTTTCCTGAAGCTTCAGAGAGGAAGGCTAGCAGGTGGTGCTGGATCATAGCACATTACTTCAGACCTCTGACTGTGCTCCCTTCAGACTCCCTTCCTGTAACCTTGCTTTTCTCACATGGCCACAGAGGAAGTGAATTGCCAGAGGAGCTTTAGAACTTCCTGGACACATTTGTTCTTGGTTGGCACCTCCACAGAGGACTCTCATAGCCATTGTGCCTTATTCTTTGGGGGATGTTTTTATGAACCCCACAGTCATCCCTGTGCCCTAAGCGCTGACTTGAACATCAAGTTCATCTTCATTCCATTGAAGGTCAACTGGAGCATCCAGTGTAGGGGACAGACCAGGCCTGAGAGGGGAGAAGCTTGATCAAGAACTGAAAACCAGCCTGCTGTGTGAGTGTACCTTTGTTGTGTTCCTGACAATTCCTCAAAGGACAAGATCTCTCACTTTTAACAATATGATTTCATTGTATTAAAATGAATGGCTTGGTCATGCATATAAAAAATAAAAGACATAAAAGTGGGAGGGAATATGGCAGGATCTAGAAGGAATTAGGAATATAATAAAAATTAATTGTATGCATGTATGAAATCCTTAAAAAAACAAATAAAATGTTTAAAGAATGAATTACTTAATGTCAGAATCACAGAAACTAAGATGTCTTGATTGTTACTACTACTGTATTATTGTTGTAATGTAGATGAACCCAGAATTTGCTTATCTTGACCAAAAATTCTATCAAAAAAGTCATCATTCCATTTAAGAAGGAGAGCCTTATCTCCATAGCCTTGTGTTACTGCTCCTATGGTAGGCCAGTGGGTCTTGTATCATGATCAGTCATAAGCACATTCTTATTTCTGATTATAACTGTGACTCTGCCTTCAAGATATTTTGAACACACAGAAACGAATTACTCGGGACATGTAAGCTGATCATAAATCCTTCCAAGACAATTGTAGAAGTGGTCTGCTAAAGTTACTTCTCAGTATGTATTAATGGTACAGTGCTATACCATTTGAACAATGGAAGAGCACACACACAAAAGGAAGAGCTCTTACACCATTTGGTTCTTTTTAAACTTAGTACATTTTGGTCATTTGCTGACATCAGCCTGCAAGCCACTTATCTTTCCAGCATTTGTTGGCTGACTTTTTTTTTTTTTTTTTTTTTT
>NW_022196906.1:19492885-19500385 GCF_008632895.1 Mastomys coucha
TGTCCTGGAGCTCACTCTGTAGACCAGGCTGACCTCGAACTCAGAAATCTGCCTGCCTCTGCCTCCCATGTGCTGGAATTAAAGGCATGCGCCACCACGCCCGGCTGTTGATTGACTTTTTGATTACTTGGGGGTTATCTCTTTTTTTCCCTATTTTATTTATTTATTTATTTATTTATTTATTTATTTATTTATTTATTCACTTTACATCTTCATCACAGTCCTGCTCTCCTGTCCTCCCAGTTCTACCTGCTCATCCCCCTCCCTCATGTTCCCCTTCCCTTCTCATCAGACCCCACCCCCCAGTACAACCTGCCCTAGCACATCAAGTTGGATCAGGACTAACCATATTCTCTCTCACTAAGGCCAGACAAGGCAGCCCAGCTAGGGAAAAGGGATCCACAGGCAGACGATAGAGTCCAAGTCGGAGATAGCCCCCTTTCCAATTGTTAGGTAACCCACATGAAAACCAAGCTGCTCATCTGCTACATATGTGCAGGAGGCCTAGGTCCCTTACATATATGGTTGGGGGTTAAATCTCTGTGAGTTATTTCAGCTATGCATATGTCTTAATGAACTTGTTTGGGAATTTCTGTAGCATGTATTTCCAAAAGTGAGACTTTTGCATTGAAGAACAGGTACACTGGGATATTGGCAAACAGCTTGTAATTGGTACATGAGTAAACATACTACCTACACCACTAAACATTGGTCATTAAAAAAAGCCAAAAGTGCAGGGCAGTGGTGGCGCACGCCTTTAATCCCAGCACTTGGGAGGCAGAGGCAGGAGGATTTCTGAGTTCGAGGGCAGCCTGCTCTACTGAATGAGTTCCAGGGATGAGAAACCCTGTCTCGGAAAAAAAAAAAAAGCCAAAACCTTTATCGTTCTACTTGATTAAAATTACTTTATTTTTTCCTTTTTAACATCTGCAAAATACAATGAACACCAGCTCCTTGCCTTGTCATGGCTTTCCTCAGGACTTAGCAAGAAGAGCAGGACTTTGTAGATTTCAACTTCATAGGTGTAAAACCTAATAATTGGGAAGAGTTGAATTAAAGCTTCAGGATAAGAATGTACCCTTCTCTCAGCTCTGTTCTGCCTGTCAGCTCTGTACCGTGGCTGAGTCCTGGTTTCCGTCTGCTGAAGGTCTGCTTTTGGTGAAGCTAAAGATGCCCACATCCCTGGGGCTGCTTTATTGGAGCTGCTGGTTGTAGATCTGAGAAGTTTCCATCTGCCTCCCTCCCTACATCAGGCAAACAGAAGCCAGATCTGGTCGTCCCTAAGGTTTGGCCTATTATAGCATATCCAGTGTGTTCTAGGTTCATTTCTAAAACTCTGATCAGAAGCAAAGTGGAGAGGAAAGGGTTTAATTTCATCTCACAGATCCCCATTCACAATCCGTCACTGATGGATTCCATCACTGATGGAAGTCAGGGCAGAACCACAAGGCAGGAATCATGGAAGAATTCTGCTTTCGGGTTCATGCCTAACTAGGTTTTTATTTTATCTTATTTTTTTAATGTAACTAGGTTTTTTTTTTAACCATCTGTCTAAGGAACAGTGGGGCTCACAGTGCCCTGGACTCTCCTACATCAGCTAACAACCAAATCTCTCACAGACATGCCATACCCAGAGACCAGACTGAACTAGTTAATTCCTCACGCTTTCCTTTCAAACAATTCCAGGCTGTGACAATTAAACGTGATTGGGCCCCTCTTGCACCAAGGTACCCACATCCTGCTTCCCAGCATCAGCAGTGAAGATGTGGCATCCTACCCCTGCAGCTGAGTCCTCCAAGCCCAAGAACCTGCACATCTACTTTGTCGTGGACATGGGTGTGGAGTAAGTTGGCCGGATTGTTTGCAGACATTGTTCCCAAAACTACAGAGAAATTTTGTGTGTTGCATACCAGAGAAAAGGGCATTGTATCCAAACTGGGAAACCTCTCTGTTTTAAAGGATGACTTTTTCACCAAATTATTAAGAAATTTATGATTCAGGGTGGAGACTTCTCAAGTCAGAATAAGATGAAGAAAGCATTTATGGTGAAAAATCTAAAATGAAAACTTTCATTATAAGCATGATTGGGAGGATTTGCTGAGCATAGCAGATGCAGGCCACAGAACAAATGGTTCTGTGGTGGTTTGAATATGCTTGGCCCAGTAAATGGCACTATTAGGAGGTGTGGCCTTGTTGGAGTAGGTGTGACCATGTTGGAGGAAGTGTGCCACTGTGGGTGTGGCCTTTAAGACCCTCATCCTAGCTGCCTGGAATCCATTCTCCTAGCTGCCTTCTGAACAAGATGCAGAACTCTCAGCTCCTTCAGCCACATGTCTGCCTGGATGCTGCCATGCTCCCACCTTGATGATAATGGACTGAACCTCTGAACCTGTAAGCCAGCCCCAATTAAATGTTGTCTTTTATAAGAGTTACCTTTGTCATGGTGTCTGTTCACAGCAATAAAACCCTAACCAAGACAGGCTCTCAATTCTTTATCACAACAGTTTCAACTCCTCATTAAGATGGGAAACGTGATATTTGATCAAGAATTGAAGGACTAGGTGTGGCAAGGATGCTTGAAAATGAAGACATGAATGGTGAAAACCTTGCCAAACTGTGTTATTGCAGAACATAGAGAATTGAAAAGTGATCACTGAGGAGTAGTCCCCAAAGATGGCTGTGGTGATAGTTATCCAGATTTCCCAGAGGATGCAGATATGGATTTAAAAGATGTAGATGAAGTTTCATTAATAGCCGAAGACTTAAATACATTGGAAACACTTTTTTTTTCAAGTATCAGGACTGGGATAGCTATTAAAAAGCATGAGAAGGTTTTAAGGTACTATAGTTCAAAGGCTGCTATTGAGAAAGCAGATACATCTAGACTGCAACCTATAGCCTTAAGTTGTGTGCAGCACATTGGTGCTTGTAAAATGAAGATGAGAAATTGGCAACCAGCAATTGACCATTGTGTGGAGGCTCTTAAAATGGATATACCATCAAATACCACTATACGGTAAAGCACAGGATGGCAAGGGTTAAACAAATGTGATCAGGAATTGGCTGACTTAAGAAGGTTCAGGAGATAGCCCCAGGAGCTAAAGCTATCCAGGCAGACTTGCTTAAATTCAAACAGATGTTAAAGGCATGAAAAGATAAAGAATAAGCAGCATATGCAAAAATGTTTGCTTAATAAGGATTAAACTTTCCTTAAATGTTATACTGATTATATATAAAGGACAATATAACCTACTGTTTACATGATCCCTGATGTTTTCCCCTTGACCTTTGTCGCTGTTTATATAGAAGTACTGATTTAGGTTCCTTCTTAACAAAGAGTTATGAAATATAGTGAAAAAGACCACAACTAGGACATCATATAAGAGAGATTGCTACATGTGTGGCTTTTTGTTTATTATCAAATAACTATGGATTCACATACCACTGTAAAAAAAAATCAATTCAGGAGTCTCTATGCCCACCCAGTGTCTCCCAGTGTCACCCTGTATGGCACTACAACATTGCAAACAGAATGACAACACTAGTACAGCCAAGACATAGCACATTTCTGCCAGTACACAACCCCTTACACTGCTTTGTGTAACAGTTCTACTTCCTGCATGCACACTTGCTTTAACATCTGGAAAATACTAACCTGTGTCTATTTTTATAATTTCATCTTTTCAAGAATTTTACACACATGAAATCCAACAGTATGCCACTTTGTATTGGCATTTCTCACTCAGCATGATTCCCCAGGGAATCAAGAGGTTGCACACATAGGTGATATACGGAGTAGTAGCCTATGGTATGAAGTGTCTCAGTTTAATCATTTTCAAGTATCCTTGCCACACCTAGTCCTTCAATTCTTGACCAAATATCACGTTTCCCATCCTAATGAGGAGTTGGAACTGTTGTGATAAAGAACTGAGAACCTGTCTTGGTTAGGGTTTTACTGTTGTGAACAGACACCATGACCAACGCAACTCTTATAAAGGACAACATTTGATTGGAGCTGGCTTACAAGTTGAATGTACACACACACACACATACACACACACTTCTAAACTCTTTTTCCAGTGGATATTTCACTAGCTATGCAGGAGAATGATCTAGCCTCTCTTCCCCTGGATGCTGCTGGATGCCAACCCCGTGTTTTACTTTAGCCACTGCGCTGGGGCACAGTAGTGCTGTGAGTTTTCATTGTGTTCCTGTACTAATGATGCTGCCGTTTGCTCATGTCTCAGTGGACATCTGTGTTTCTTCTTTGGTAAAATGTCTCGTCATGGTTTTTGTCCACTTTCTACTTGTCTGTTTTATTTTGGATTGTGCCATTTTGAAAATTATAAAAATATATCGTAGATATTATTCATCATTCATCTTCTACTCTGTAGTTTGTCTTTTTGGCTTTTTTAAAAGCAAGTCTTTGTAGAGTAAAAATTAAAGCTCTCTCTCTTTCTCTCTCTCTCTCTCTCTCTCTCTCTGTGTGTGTGTGCGTGTGTGTGTTATTGTGGTTTCTTTAGAATCCGCCCTCTCTCTACTCTCTTTCAGTGCTAGGGATCAAACCTAGAACATTGTAAATTACAAAGGAGCAATCGCTTTTGCCCCAAAGCTTTGATTATTTACTATCTCACTGGTTTATTACTTTGTGTTTTGTTGGAAAGAAATACAGATGAAAGCAATGTAAGGGAGGAAGGTGTTGTTTGAGCTCACAGTTTGAGGGCACAATCTGTGATTTTGGAATCATGGTGGTGGGGGTGTGAGGCAGCTGGTCACATGGTCCACAGTCAGGAAGCAGAGAGAGGTGATTGCTGTTTATTTCCCTCCTCACTGTAATAGTAAAATTTGATTTTATTCATTTTCTTACAGTCCAGGACCCCAGCCTATGTGATGGTGCTGCCCACTTTTCAGGTGGGACTTCTATTAAAGACATCCTTCACAGGCAGCTCAGAGGCTCATTTCCTCCCATCGACAAGCTCATCAAACTGACAGCTGTACTCAATCAACTGAATATGGACAACTAGTTATTGCCTCTTTTAGCTGTGTTTGGGAGCTCCAGTTCTTCATAGACTAATGAGTTCTCAATTGGAAACTGGGTATTATATAGGATGGGATAAGGCTGTGGCCCGTCACCCTGTTTTAGCTGATTCTCTGTAACACTCTACTAGCAGAGGGAGTGCCCGAGGCCCCAATCAATCACCATCAGGAAAGGTTAAGTGTAGACTTACACTTGGCTTCCAGGGACGTGAGGGGAAGATCCTTTGTTCTGGGGGGAGTCGGGATTCCAGCTCTCAAGCATCTACTGCCAAACTTAGCAGCTTGGCAACACAGAGAAGTGGATCACTTGGCTGCCCTGGTAAATGGGAGCTGGGCTCAGTGCTGCTTAGCATAACAAGAGAGGCTCCTCTCATTAACCTAGAAAAGAAAAGCAGAGCTCCACAGTCAAGTATGGTTTCTGCTCAATGATTATTTCTTTGTCTCCATTGTCAAGTAAAAAAAAATCACTCATCAGTCATCATACAACCAGGAACACAGCATATGTGTGCCCTCTTGTGACTGCCCCGACCCTAGGAAGACATACCTGCGATCTGCTGTTCTTGTAAGAGCCCTGGCACAGTCAAACCTCATGAGCTGCTTACTGTCTTAGCAAGATTATGAACAGGGCCTTTTCCACAGTCAAAAAGTGTCCAGTGCTAACACAAGCAAAACCTGGGGTCTTGCAGTCAGAACAACTGAGTTCTAGGGATTCTGAGACCTGGTGTGTTTCAGAAGAAGCTTGCAGAAAGCAGAGAGATTTTCACTACCTCACCACAGGATAACTGGTTCCTTTTAAAATCTAAAGCAATTATTTAATTGTTTTAACAATTATAAAATATTGTTTCTCATTTAAATATTATTTACACATTGTATATGTGTGGGTATATATGTGTATCACACACACCCATGCATGTACTATATAGCACATGCAATGAGAGCAAAAGACACAAAGGATGGCTTCTAATACATGGGTCCTGGGGTTAGAGTTCAGGTCATCAGACTTGGGGGCAAACACCTTTATCTGATGAGTTATCTTGCTGGTCCTGAATTTTTCTTTTGGTTTTGAGAAAGTCCCATCTTTGTCATAGGTTGCATGCCCCCCCTGCACCCTTCATCTATCAACCTTCCTTCCTTCCTTCCTTCCTTCCTTTCTTCCTTCCTTCCTTCTTTCTTCCCTCCCTCCCTCCTTTCTTTTCTCCCTCCCTCCCTCCATCTTTCTTCCTTCCTTCCTTTCTTTCTTTCTTTCTTTCTTTCTTTTTCTTTCTTTCTTTCTTTCTTTCTTTCTTTCTTTCTTTCCTCTCCTTTCCTTTCCTTGAGAGGAAATGTGACAGAGCTGCCACTGTTTGAGTCCCCTCTGTGAGCTTAATAGTGACTGTAATTTGCATTTGAAATTAAATCCTCTGTCTCATTTATCACAGGAGTTCCACCTGATTGTGGGAGAAATCTCACACTCTGTCAGGTGATCTGACCTTTCTGAGGCCTTTGGAGGTAGGGAAGCGAAACCCTGATAGACCTTCTTGCTGGACTTGGCTGCTCAGACTGGCCTCTACAGTACCCTATATACCTGCTTCCTACTGAAACCACTTTATACCCTTAGTATGGGCTTGGTATGTCACTCTCCCCAAAGGGCTGTATGACATCAGGGTAAACTTGCTGCTTTCCCTAATCTTAGCACCATTCTGGGAACACAGAAGCTCTACAAGAATAGGAGGATAGGTGGCAGGACCTCATTGTCCCTTGGCCCTGAACTTTAGCCACTCAGGAGCTGCTCTGCCTGCCCTGCCCATTCTCACCACATTTGTCCTGTTCATGCCGGCCTCCAGATTGTGTTTCAGTTGTCCCCATTTCAGAGACTGGCGACTGGCCATCTGAGCCTGGCAAAGCTTCCCTGACTCCTAGATGCAGCAGGGAGGACAGAGAGACGGCCAGCCCCATGCCTGTCTTGCTCATGCCCCTCGTGTGTGTCTGCCAATGGCTCTGAAGGCCTTTTTGTCCTACTGTGGTATCAGAGCTGGACACACTTTGCATGGCAATGCCCAGCTTTCCTGGAAAGCCCTTTGTTTCAGCTCCAGCCGCCATTTCTTTGTCTTTTTGGTGCCAGCTTGGGTGAAAATGGGTCAGTCCACTGGCCTTGGGGGAGGTCTTTCTCAAACCCAAACCAGAGCCGGCCACTTTTCCTCCACATTCTTTTTAAAGTAATATTTAGTTTTAGAAGTAATTGTTCTTACACACTCAAGGAAGGGAACAAGGAAACGCAAGGTGCAAAAACAATATCGCTCTTGCACTAGACTATTGGTTTCCCTATTGGTATCTGTTTGGACCTGAGTGTTTTATGGATGATTTAGAGTAATGATCTCTAGTAGCATTGTACCACATTAAAGGTTTGTTTGAATGTAAGCTTTGTGGGCATTCTCTGTCTAAACACTTTTGTAATTTCTGATTCACACAAAAGGGTATAAAGGT
>NW_022196906.1:19504573-19513465 GCF_008632895.1 Mastomys coucha
CTTCCTCTCTCTCCCTTCCTTCCTTCCTTCCTTCCTTCCTTCCTTCCTTCCTTCCTTCCTTTCTTCCTTCTTTTCTCTCTTCCTTCCTTCCTTCTCCCTCCTCCCCTCCCTCCTTTCCTCCCTTCCACCTCTATCCTTCCCTCCTGCCCTCCCGGCCTCCTGCTGTGTGAAACACTATCTCATGTACCCCAGGCTGTTCTGGAACTTGTTTATGTATACATATGTATATATAAATATAACCTGCTGAGTCCACTTAGTGTTGCTCATATATATGTACATGGATTTAGGCATGATCACTTGGATTGTATAACCTACTGGGGCCTCGTCTCTAGAGAAGACTCATTCTTGTTCTCTTGGCAGCCACTACTTGCCTAAAGGTCTTTATCTAAGGGTAGAACCTTGAGAGAGTTCTCTATGCATATTGGGATGTAAATTGGTGTTGTCATTGTATAGGTCTTGTTTAGATGATCATATTACAATTACACATCACAATTTCATGGATGCAACATCATCTCACATGTAGAAGCAACTACTTCATAGCAGATATCATGGTCCTCTGGCTTTCACAGTCCTTTCATCTCCTTGTCCAGAGGGTCCTCTGAACCTTATATATACCTTATAAGTAGGGGTTGTATAATAGATGTATCAGTTAGGGATACGTGTCCCATGGATAGTTGTGTTTTGCGTTCTGACCAGTTGTGGATTTCTGTGATGATCTTCATCTTCTCTGCAAAGAGAAGATTCCTTGACGGGGAGAACCATACTTGCTTATGGATATAAGAACAGGTATTTAATATGCACTTAGAGGATTATCCTAGTTTAGGAATATGATAGTAGCAGGTTCTTCTCTAGGGTCTATGACCTCACCAGCCACAAGTAGTTGGCTAGGTTTATAACTGAACAAGTCTTCAGTGCAACTAAGTGGTTGTTGGTTACCCCAGGGATATAAGTGCCACTCTTGCACCCTTGGGTATATTTTGCCAGGCTGGTCATTCTTGAGGTTTCTAGGTGTCCTCTTAGTATTTTGTCAAATTGATAAAAACTTGAGTTATCCATTGAGAAAATACCTCCATCAGATTGGTCTGTAGGCAAGTCTGTGGGAATGTTCTTGATTAATGATTGGTGGTGGTGGTGAGGAGGCTAACTTACTGGAGGCAGTGCCACTTCTTGGTAGGTAGTCCTGGGTGCTATAAAACAAACAAACAAACAAACTAACTAACTAACTAACTAACTAACTAACTAACTAACTAACTAACTAACAACCCACACAGTCTAAGCAAACTATGAGCAAGCCAGTAAGTGGCACTATATCCTCTATCCTTTGCCTCAGTTCCTGACTTGGCTTTTGTAGTGGGTTGGCCTAATGCTGCTCATAATCTGATGCTAAGTGCTGGCCTCCAACATTTGCAGTCTGCAAGTAGCCTTTGGAACCCGGCCCCCAAGTTAATTTTGATTGGTGAATAAAGATGCCAGCAGCTAATAACTGGGGAGAAGAGACGTGGGCAGGGGATTTAGGTTTTCCAGGCTTGGGACCAGAGGAAGGAGAAAGAAGAAGGAGAAGCCGCCATTCAAGATTAAGAATGTGTGAGAGAAAGAGATACTGTGGAAGAAGAGCATGCAGGAGGGAGAAGGGGAGCCACCATGTAAAAGGGCCAAGAGAACATGCCTCAGAGGGCTACTTCACTGGGTCAAGAGTAGCCAACATGGAAGGTAGAAATTAGTAAGTAGTAACTCAGAGTTATCAATAGGAAAGTGGACTCCAATAGCATAGAGATTAGACAGTTGCCCCACTATTGTACTGCTGAAGGCATATGACAATATAAAGGCTGTATGTGTCTTTCATCTGGGAACATAAATAGTCAAAGGCAGGAAGAAACCCCATGCCGGGATTTATTATTTTTTACTACAGAATTCCTTTTGTGCTATGCTGATATCAGGATGTAGAAGCCACATGAACCATCTCCTCCCCAAGTTGCTTTTACTCGTGATGTTTTCTCACAGCAACAGAAAATAACTGCCATACTAAGACTTATAACTTGGTAGGACGTTAACTGCTTTTCTCTCTTAGCAGCTTTCATAGCATTTTAGGGTAGATTCAGGGAAGATGCTTCCAAGTCAGTTCCAGCTTGTTTCCCTCAAGTGATGTGAATGAATTGTATGGTGTCTTCAGCAAAAAGTTGTAACCTTCAAGTTTTGTGAAGCAATGCCAATATCTTATGTTACTGTGAGAGGCTCTTGGATTTTTCTGACCAATGACTCAAAGGAAAGTTTCCCATGCATGGAACTGGAGATTTTGCTAGATGGTATATCTACTCTTAAGATGAACATCACCCCCACCTCCAGTAGTATAAATTTATTTAAATTACACACACACACACACACACACACACACACACACAATTTTAAGTAAACACAAAACAATATGATTCCCCACGGCTTTTTCAATCAACCTTAGTGTTCTTTATACCTCCTCCCTTCCCTCTGTCAGTATTGCCATCCTTTCCTCTTCTCCATAAATCACCCCTGGTTTCTCTCCATTTCCTTTTCTATAGTGCCTATGCCCTACTATTCCTATCTCCCTGCCCCGAACAGTTTCTTTTACTGTCTTGGTTTCTGAGGTTACACCAGATTATATATTCATATCTAAAGAGCCAAAAGCCACAGATGAGAGAGAACATGAAGCATTTGTCTTCATGGGTCTGGGTTACCTCACATAGCACATATCCTACTTCCATCTATTTACCTAATGATTTTGTGATTTTATTTTCCTCACAGATGAATAGAATATGTTGTTGCAGGATATTTGACAACATCAAAATCCCCAAGATTGTTTTATTCACAGTCTGTTTCTAGTGGTGTGACTCAGCCCTTAGCATATACCTTTAATCCCTCTGGCTGGAATACAGAGAAGCCATTAGTGCACATCTTTAATCAAAATCAACGAAGGTAAAGTTAGTTATAAAGAAGCACCCATGTCTAATTGAGTGGCAGACAATCAGAATCAGAGAAAAAAATGATATGAATAGGATATGCCCAACTGTCCTGACAAGAAAGGAAAGAGAAGCTACTTAAAGGGCAGTATAGATGAGAGAGACAGTTTTACTGGTGCAGTCTTACAGAGACAGGTTGAAGAGAGAAAACACCATACATAGCTGAAGACTGAATGAACCAGAGAATGAGAAGGAGCCAGAACATTAGAATGTATTGCCAACATTGCCAAAGTTAGTATGAGAGCAATTCAGTAGAGGGAGGGAGGGATACAGGGAGGGAGAGAGGGAGGGAGGGAGAGAGGGAGAGAAAATTTAATTAGTCAGCCTGGAGATGAGTTTGAGCCAGAACAGATGAGTTGACCAGCCAACCAGAGATCAGAAAGAGCTAGGAAGTGAACATATTCAGTGTAAGGCTAGGTATACATAAGTGTTGCTAACCAGCACTAGGCCTAAGTTAGCAGGCAGAACAATAAGCATCAGAGACAACAATTGAATCAGGATCTACTTTTATAAAAGCTACTTTAACAATATGTATGGTGTATACTTTTACATAAATATAAGGTAATAGTATTCGTTGACATTTATCAGAAAGTCTTGGTGTCTGTCCTTATTCATCTTTGCCCTTTTGTATTGACTGTCTTCCTTCTCCCATTATTCTGTTTCCTACTTCATATCACCTATATTCTGTTATTCCCCCTTTCCCCTCCTCCAACTATGTCCCTTCAGACTTTTCTGGTTTCAGTGGTTATTCCATGCTGTATTCTCACATTTTAGGATTTTGAGGTGGGAACTGCAAATGAAAAGGGACATGTGGCATATATTTCTCTAGGTCTGGTTTAATCACTCAATATAATCTTTTTGAGTTTGTGTAGCATGTAGCTTTTGCTACCTCACCTTAATGCACCAGGAATTGGCTGTGTTACTAGCCCTCACCCAGAGAATATTGGATTCGAAGATGAAAAACACAGACATACACAAGTTGCTCAATTTCAAGCTGCCATATTGGTTTAATTGCTGGCCTCTTCCAAGCCTTCCTCAGCTAGTGTGCCCTACCCCATATTCTTAGCTCAGCAACTCTCAACCTGACCTCAAGTTTATTTGCTCCATTATGTTTAGTCCCAGCTTAACTCTCTATTCTCCTGCCTGGAGAGTGGCCTATGGCCACTCTGCCAGAGATCTCACATGGCTGGTTGGCTTTTCTCCTTTTAAAGCATGGTGAAATTCCCTTTCCTCTTCCTTTGTCCACTCTCCTCCCTTCTGGGGGCCTTGAAGTCCTGCCTCTTTCCTTTCACCCAGCAATTGGTCCCTGGCATCTTTACTGATAGATCAAGAACCAACTGGAGAACAGAATCTTAGCATCAGAACCATCCCTACAAGTTCCCACCATTTACCTGCAAGTTTAAGAAATTATAAATTCAATTTGTATCAGTTATAAAAATTTCTATAAGTTAAGATTATGGCTACACAATGCTTTGTTCAAGGACAAAATTTAGTAATCCATCCCACCTATTTCCTCCCTGTTCAAAATTATGATCAGTCCCAAATTATCCCTTAAAATGACAGCCTACTCTTTATCATTGAATAGTATTCCATTGTATATGTGTATCAAACTTATGTTGTCCAGTCATCTGCTGGAGGACATTTAGATTGTTTCAATTTCCTTGTTATTGTGAGTAGGGCAGCTATGGAGTCAGATATCAAGTCCTTTGTCCATAAGCCAAGGAGTGGTCATTATTTTTAATTTTTTGAGGATTCTCTTTACTGATTTCTAGAATGGATGCACTAATTTTCATTCTCACCAATAGTAAAGAAGAGTTTCTCTTTCTCCACAATCTTATCAGAATTAGTTATAAGTTGTTTTGTTGATTTTAGCATTTTGAGACTTTATAAAACTAAAAGCTTTTGTACAGCAATGTAAACCATAAATTGAATGAAGAAGAAATCCTTGGACTAGGAGAAAATCTTTGCCAGCTCAGTTATACATCTAGTAGAGGATTAGTATCCACATTATACAAAGAACTCAAAAAGCAAGAGTCAAAAAGAAAATGACCCAATTAAAAAGTGGGTTAGAAACCTAAACAGAGAGTTCTCAATAATAAATAAAGCCAGGAAATACCTCAAAAAGTGTTTATCATCCTTAGCAATTAGGAAAATGCAAATTAAAACAATTTTGAGAATTAGTGATGTTTTCAATGCAGCTATCTAATCAAATTTAAGGCCCACTCAACATAAAAGGAAGACTGTGTAGTACTTGAAACCTAGCCAACTATCTGCTCTAATAAAGTGACAGATCTCAGGGTGGGGGAACCTATAACCACTGTTTTATTAAACTAGCATAATTGCTAATTATATTCATGAGTCACTGACCTTATGGTGCCCAGCCCTAATGGGTATATCTACAACATAATTCCTGCACCTAAGGCTCAGGAAGCAAGGCATATGAAGGAGCAGAAAGATTGTAAGAACCAGAAAACCAGGAAGTCTGCTGTGAGATTGTGTCTTCTAGCTATAACAGCAAAGCTGCAGCTATGAAATCTCACTGAGTAGGATACCAATAGGCATGCTAATATGGAAGGTAAAATGCCAGATGGCCTCAACTCTACATACAAACTGCAGGCAACTAATGCATGTTGAGAAGAAGAGACAATCTTTTCTAGGGAAGAGCACACCCACTGGTTATCCAACTCCAAATAGTCAGTCCTGAAAACATACATACAAGGAACATTATACAGGCTGAGATGGTCATATTTATAAATTTGGGAATATATGTGTTATATACATGTGTGTTTGTGTGTGTGTTTGTAAAACAACAACTAATTAAAGCAACAGAGGCCATGAATATAAGAGATAGCCTGGGCAGCATGGGAAAAGCTGGACAGAGGAGAGGGAAAAAGGAAAACAATGTAATTATATTTTAATTTCAAAATTTTAGAACATACTAAAAAGAGCTGAAAATAACCTCCTTTCTTTAAAAAAAAAACCAAAAAGTCTTAAGCATCAACATATAAAAAACCAAACACACACACACATCAGAAAGAGAGAGAGAGAGAGAGAGAGAGAGAGAGAGAGAGAGAGAGAGAGAGGAAAAAATAATTGTATTTATTGAGGGACTTATGAGAAAGTTAATAGGTGGTTGTTGATGTTGTTAAGATGCCCAATTAAGGAGCTGGTTAAACCTGAAATTCCTGAGTAGAAAAGACCAATTCCACAATTATCCAATTAAAACAAGCTGTACTTTGGGGTGCATCCAGGACAGGACAGCTTGCTGTCTCACTTGAAGTAGGGATTTGAGAAAGCAGCCCCAGCCAGTCTCTTGAGATCCTTTTTATAGGAGAGATAAGGTGGTCACAAGGGTGAGAATGTTGGTTGTTATACATGGTTAGAAAGATACAAGCTGGGCCTTGGTGGTACATACCTTTAATCTCAGCTCTTGAGAGACTGAGGGAGGTGGATCTCGTGAGTTCGAGGTCAGCCTGCTCTACAGAGCAAGTTGCAGGACAGTGAGAGCTACACAGAGGAGCTCTGTCTCAAAAAAATCAAAAGGAAAAATAAAGGAAGGAAGGAAGGAAGGAAGGAAGGAAGGAAGGAAGGAAGGAAGGGAGAGAGGGAGGGAGGGAATAAGGGTAAAGATATACATCACATGAATGGGGTTGCAAGTTTCATGTGGATTGAAAAACATGTTTAGCAGCTTATATCAGACTAAGAAATAGGAACTTACTCTTAATTACAAATAGAAACCTTAACATGCAAGAATGTAACAGAGGACAACAGGAACTTATTCTTTAATTCTGTTTTACAAACAGAAAACTTAACCTGCAAGGTATATTTTTCCCATTTGTGTGTCCCTTTAACTTGCAAAGCATATTGGTCCTGTTTACTCTCACACTGGAAAGTTAGACATTAGGTAATAACACTTTCTGCTCTTCCAGAGGACCACAGTTTGGTTCCCAGCACATCAGGAAGCTGACACCTGGCTCCTTGGGCACCTGCACACATGTGACATATACTCATGTACAGACACACACACACACACACACACACACACACACACACACACACACACACTTTAAAAAAAGTTTAATAGAGAGAGCAAGGAGTGTGTTATCATTTTCCAAAGTCCAGAGTGAAAATATTAGACAAACTCACAGGATCTGAAGGGTTGTGGCATATAAGGTGGAGTTTGCAGGGAACCCAGGTCCCTTGGGATTCTGAACACTTCCTGCTTTCTGTTTATGATCATTCTATGCCATACAAAGAACATAAATAATTAAGCAGGTCTTATCTTTTTCAGCATTTTATAGAAAATTATTTGTAGAACAATACCTTTAAAATATCATTGTCTTAGGGTTTTACTGTTATGAAAAAACACCATGACCAAGGCAACTCTTATAAAGGAAAACATTTAATTGGGGCTGGTTTACAGGTTCAGAAGTTCAGTCCATTATCATGAAGGCAGGAACACGGCAGTGTCCAGGCAGGTATGACACAGAAGGAGCTAAGAGTACAACATCTTGTTTCAAAGGCAAACAAGAGAAGAAGACGGTTATCGTCAGACAGCTAGAAGAAAGTTCTCAAAGCCCACCTGCACAGTGACACACTTCCTCCAATAAGGCCACACCTACTCCAACAAAGCCACACCTCCAAATAATCCCACTCCCTGGGCCACACCTGTTCACACCACCACAATCATTTGTTATGGATTTTAAATCTAAAAATGTTTCATTCTGTCACATCAAGTCTTCACAAATCATACTCTACAATCCTATCCATCAAGGCTACTGCTGAGTTTTTGGGTACAGGACAAAAAATCACACCCCCACACAAGCCCACCCCCAGGAGCTATCTGTTCTATTTTAAGTCTTCCAGGATGAGGCCCACAGGCCAACATCAGAATAGGTTTTGTGAAGCCTACCTAAGTCCTGTCTTGTGATCATAGCCAGAGATAGATCCTCTTCTCCTTTTGAGTCTTGCCATACATATAAGTCTACAGAGCACCTTTCCAAAAACAAACAGGCAAACACACAAACCCAGTTAACGCTAGGGACTCCTGAGTTTGTTTTCTAAAGGAAGCTCTCTAAGGCATCCTGATGAGCATCTCTGTACTTCAAGGGCAGCATTACTCAGAATATGGGAGCGCATTGTTACCAGTGGGGATATTTTTCTGTTGATATCAGATAAGAATAAGAACACATTAGAAACAAATTGTTTTCTGAGCTTCAAAGATTGGCAATCAGATAGCACTGAGCTGTTTCACTGACTCCTCAGAAAATCTCTTTAAGGCTTTGAGATTTTCACCTTCAGTGTTCCTGAGGCCAAAGCTAGTGTCTCATTAGCTTTTATTTTCCTGTTTGATTATCTTTCACACTCTCAAAAAGTGTTTTCCAGCTTCGTAGAAGAAAAATGATGACCTTCTAAAGAAGATGTTTTAATTTTCTTTTCTTTAGTGTCAAGTAGAGATGGCACTGATTTCTGGTTTCTCTTCCCTTTGCTAAGTTAGAAGTAGTGGGCCTTGACCCGGAGTCTCCTGTGAGAGCCGCCATCTTCTCTCCAGTGAGTTCCTAAGACGGGAGCAGCCAGCTGGGAGGCACAAGCCCCACGAGTCGCAGGGGAGCCGCAGGGCGGCAGGGACAGCATCCTCTCAGCTTCCAAGTGACAGAGGTGGATCATCGACCTTAGCTGCCCCCTTCCCTGCAAGTGGAAGGCCTGCCTCCAGGGACTGCCTTGACCCGGAGTCTCCAGTGAGAGCCACCATCTTCTCTCCTGTGAGTTTCTAAGACCAGAGCAGCCAGCTGGGAGGCTCAGGCCCCACGAATCTCAGGGGTCTCGCAGGGCGACAGGGACAGGACAAGCTCTGGTCAGAGTCACTAAGAACATCTAACACCAAAAATCAAGAGATGGTGAA
>NW_022196906.1:19519301-19531188 GCF_008632895.1 Mastomys coucha
TTTTTAACAATTCCTAGAACTGGAGGCTTCAGGAAGCTCCATAAGTCACAGGATATTTACAAGGAGGTGAAAAATTAGACAGTGCTAAAGCCAGGTGAAACACTGCAACCCACAGGGAACCTCAGGAATTAAACAACTCAACGTCCTCAAGAAGTCCATGAAATTGATCAGACTAACTAGGCCCCTCCTTCCCCAAGTATATATAAACTATAAAGACTACTGAAAGGCACTCTCAGTGGATGTGTTGCAGCTCTAATGGTGAAGGTATCTTGGCAGTTGCTAGCCAAAGAATACTACCAAGTCATATCTCACAACAAACCCACGCAAGAGAATTATTGGAAGGAATACCAGAGTGTGGCTGCCTCTGCTTGGGTGAGAAGCAGTGGGGAACTAGAAAGAAAGCAGGATTTATATAAGATTTCTTAGGGGGTGGAGTTTTCCAGGGTGAGAAATAGTATGATTTAAAACTAAGCCTACAAGTATTAGTATTTTGAGCTCAGGAATTGGTGGGGTTTCAGGCCCAGGGATTGGTGGTTTTTTGGGCTCAGGGATTCATGGGTTTTTGTAGGTTTTCAAACTCTCACATAGGCTCAGACCTTTTACCCTATAGGTTGATTAGTTCTACAAGCTTTGTACCACTGCTGCCCTTGTGAATCTGGCAAGTAGGACACCACTATAAATAAGAGGGTTTTCAGGGGAGTGGTTTTTATCTTTCTCTTTTGGCAACATGTAGAGCACCTTCTGGGAGGAAGAACTCCAGCCCACTAGGGTAAAGGCTCTAGTTAGGCACCAGCTCAGACTCCTTTTTTTTTTTCTTTCAGTAGAGAGTTGTTCAGTTTCTATGAGTTTGTAATCTTTCTGTTATTTCAATTTCTTTTATCTGTTGAGACTTGTTTTGTGGTCAAGTATGTGGTCAATTTTGGAGGAAGTTTCATGAGCTGTAAGAAGAAGGCATATTCTTTTGATTTGGGTAAAGTGTTTGATAGATATATGTTATATCCATTTGGCTTATGATGTCAGTTAGTTCTAGAATTTCTCTGTTTAACTTTGTCTAGGTGACCTATCACTTGGCTAGAGTTGAATGTCACTTGCTTTTAGTGACACTCCATTATGAACTTGGGCGCCCTTGTGCTTGGTACATTGATGGCAGTAATTACAGTGTTCTCTTGGTCAATTTTTCCTTTGATGAGTATGTAGTGTCCTTCCCTATCTCAATTGATTAATTTTGGTTTGAAGTTATTTTGTTAGATATTAAATAAAATGACTACAGCAGCTTGCTTCTTAGGTTTTTTTCATCTTTTCATCCTGAAGTGATGCCTGTTCTTGGTGTTAAGATGTGTTTCTTAAATACAGAAGGAGGATAGATCCAGTTTTACGATTCATTTTACCTTATTATTACCAGGGAATTGAGACCATTGATATTAAGAGCTATCAATGAGAAGTGTTTGTTGACTCGTTAAGTTGTTGTTATCGTGGCAGTGGTGGTAGTTGTAGTGTGTGTGTGTGTTTCCTCCTATTTTGATTTGCTGGTCTGGAATTATTCATTCTATTTTCTTGGGTGTAATTAATCTCTTCACCTCGAAGTCTTTCTTCTAGTGCCTTCTGTAGGGCTTGTTTATAGATAAATACTGCTTAAATTTTGTTTTTATCATGGAATGTCTTTTTTTCTCCATCTATTGTAATTTAAAGTTTTGATAGGTATAGTAGTCTGGGCTGGCATTTGTGATCTCTTAGAGCCTGTAGCAATCTCCCCAGGCTCTTTTGGCTTTTAGAGTCTCCATTGAAAAGTGAGATGTTATTCTGATAGGTCTGACTTACATATGTTACTTGATTTTTTTCCCCTAAAAGCTCTTAATATTCTTTCTTTGTTCTGTATATTTGGTGTTTTGATTATTATTGTTATGCTGGAGAGAATTTATTTTCTCATCTAGTTTGCTTGCTGTTCCCTATTCTTCTTACACTTTATAGGCATCTTTTTTAGATTTTTCTATGATTTCATTGAAAATATTTTCTGTGCCTTTGACCTGGGTTTCTTTTTCTTCCTCTATGCCTTTATTCATAGATTCGGTCTTTTCATAGTTTCCCAGATTCCCTGGATGTTTTGTGCCTGTTAGGTTAGTCTTTTTATATTTAACATTTGCTTTTACTGAGGTATCCATATCTTCTATCTTGTCTTCAACACCTGAGATTCTCTTTTCCATTTTTTTTAAAGATTTATTTATTTATTTTATAAATTTGAGTACCCTGCTGCAGTCTTCAGACACACCAGAAGAAGGCATTAGATCCTATTACAGATGGTTGTCAGTCACCATGTAGTTGCTGGGAATTGAACTCAGAACCTCTGGAAGAGCACCCAGTGCTCTTAACCACTAAACTATCTCTCCAGCCCCCTTTTTTCCATTTTTTTGCATTCTGTTGATGAGGTTTGCCTCTGAGGTTCCTGTTTTGAGTTCCTAATTTTTTTATTTCCAGTTTTTCCTCAGTTTGGTTTTCTTTATTGCTTCTAGTCTCTCTGTTCCTCCAGCAGATCCAATCCCTCAGGCTTGTCCCTGACCCTGCAACTTCCCTTTCCTCCTTTCCATGTCCCTGTGGATCCCACAAACATCCCCTCCTGGACTCCATTCCTCCATATTGTCACTATCTCCTCCACCAGCCCAGGTGGACACCTCACAGGTCTTGCCTGCCAAAACCCCCTAAGTAGCCTGCCTGTACACCTTCTTTGCACTTTGTTTCCCCAGCAGACCCAGTCACTCAGGCTCTTCCCAGCTGCAGCCTCCCTTCCCCTCATCCATGTCTCTTATGGATCCCAGAGACAATCCTCTCCTGAGCCCCCAGAAATTAGAACCTAAACCTATAATCCCAGATGCCTAGATGCCACCATAAAAACACAATCAATAGCAGTCAGTTCACTATGTCACCACTAGAGCCTAGCTATCCTACCCTAGGCTCCAAATATTCCTATATAACTGAAACACACACACACACACACACACACACACAAAGACATTAAAACTACTTATATGAAGATGGTAGAGGTCCTTAAAGAGAAAATAAATAAGCCCTTTAAAGAAAACCAGGATAATTGGATGAAATAAACAAGTCCCTCATGGATTCTGTTTCCACTTCTAGGCCACAAACTCTCACTCATTGCATTTTGCCATATACATTTTCATAACTTTCTGTAAATTATTTATTCATTTCCCCTTTAAGGGTCTATAACAGATTCATAAAGGCTATTTTGAAGTCCTTGTCTTATACTTCAGCTATTGCCCAGGACCTACTATAGTAGGGCTCATAAGCTTTAGTGGAGATGTAGTGCCCTGGCTATTAGGATAAAGCATCAAAAGATATCTTTGGCAGGTCTGGGACTAAGAGACCACACTACACAATAGATCAATGCAAGATGTTTATCAGGGAGAGGGAAGAGTAAAGAGCAGTCTTGCTAGAGGGACATGAGAGAGAGAGAAAGAGAGAGAGAGAGAGAGAGAGAGAGAGAGAGACAGACAGACAGACAGACAGACAGACAGAGACAGAGAGACAGAGACAGAGAGAAACAGAGACAAAGACAGAGAGAGAGAGACAGAGACTTGGAGACAGAGATATGAAAAAGACAGAGAAAGTAATCTGGCGATAGCTGGGACCTTTTAAAGAGGGCCACTTGTCGATATGCAACATCTAGAGACAGTGGAAATGCTCTACACCTGGCTGCTGGGAGCAGCTGATGACTCACTAAAAGGCAGCCTGGTGAGTGTGTCTGAGTTACAACACTGGCTGTCATTGATTTTGTTTTTACATTGGTGTCTAGGTTTTGACTTTGGGATGTCTGTAATTCTAGGTGCTGATATCTGGTCTTGTCTTTGTTGGGGCATGTTTTACTTCTTGTTTTCTGTTACCCTTTGTGGTTTTTAGGAGAGCGTTGTAGCTCTGGGTTATCTGGTAGGAGATCCTGCCAGGTATAGCCATTGGGGGTTCTGGATAGAATGTATTGCTGGGTTTTAAAAGCTGACACTTAAGAATAGAGGTGGGCAAGAGGGGGTGCTGAACAAGTCCACAGGAGGGAAGAAAGCAGGATGAGACTCTAGAATCTGCTGAGTCTCCTGAGAATGGGAACAGAAAGGGAGGAGGGGCCACAGCAAGTGGTCTGGTATAGATCTGAGCGTGAGATTGAACTTGAAAGAAAAGAAGAATGCAGAGCTGAAGATCACCTACCTGTTTCCCTGGCCTACTTGCTTCTCTGGCTTGTGGGCTCCCAGGGAATGTCTGCAGGAGTTAGGGGCTGGGATACCAGGATAAATATGGAGGAATGTTGGAGAAGAACTGCCTGTTCCCCTTTGGAGATGGGTGCAGAGAGGAAGTGGCAGCTACAACAGTTGCAGATCCTAAGATGATACTGGGGGACCGGGGCGGGAGGAGTTGGAGAAAAAGGGGGAAAGTAATTTTCACTTAGTCTATCTGCTTCCTAGTAGAAATGGCCTGCAGGTGTCTGAGTAATGCCTTCATGAGTTGAGGGCTGAGACAAAGGAATAGGTAGAGAGGAACTTTGTTCCTTTCACTAAATTGTGTCACCCATTTCCAAGCCTGTATCTCAAACCATGGCTTCCACTAGACCTGCCAGTGGTATGTGGAAAATGTGATGTACTCCTAACCCCATCACAGTCTTGTTTTCCATCTTAGAAAGAAAAACGACAAGACAGCCAAAAGGTCCATGTTTATTTCCCAAGGAACTGAGGTAGAATCTGATAGACCTTAAAGTAACTTGACAAGAAAGCCCAGCTCAGTCCTCACAGAAGGATCCCTGCATTGCTGCTTTGGAGATCTTCTGCCCAGCTTGTAGATCTTCTGCCCTCTCCTACTGTCTGAAGAGAGCCACTTCCTGAGCTGATCTGTGGAACATTCTGGAAGAATAAGTTGGCTCCGATGAGCAGAGAAAGAAGGATAAGTCAAATCTCCTTCTAAGTGGAACTGTCAAAAAGCCATCCTCCAACCATATGCTTTCTTATGAAGTCTTCAGACACTCAGATTTTCAGATCAATCTCTTGGAAGCTTGCACTTTAGGCTTAGAATAGAGGCTTCATGTAGCCTCCCAGCCTATAAATAAAGTCAGCACTCCATCACTGCACATGCATTGACTGGGACCTCATCCAGGTACTAGGGTGGAAATGCTATCAGATATTCTATAAATGTTTGTTGAGTTTTGAATAAATTCACTTCCTTAAACTCACTCAGAGATGGTGAATTGACAGAAGGAAGCAAAAAAAAAAAAAGCCCATCTCTTTCTCGAGGAATTTGAGTTGCTTATGGTATTAGATATAGACATACTGATCAGCAGGAGCTCAGAGATGAATAGAAAACCCATCCATCAACCTAAAGAAAATTTAACAAGTTATATCACTTCTTGCTGTCCTTGTGTTAGATTTTTGGGATGTAAATATATATATATATGTATATAAATATATATGTATGTGTATATAAATATATATACATATATATTTAATGTCTGAACAAATACAGTAAATTGGTCCCCGATGAGTGCAGCTGCAGGTCAGAATGGACCTTGGGGAGACAGCTCAGTTGGCAAAGTGCCTGCTGCACAAAAAACGGGGCTCTGAGTTCAAATCCTCAGAATTCATGAAAAAAGCCAGCCATGTTGGCTTGTTCCTGTCATCCCAGTACTGGGGAGATAGACAGAAGAGTTCCTGACATTTCTGTTCAGCTTATTTTGCCAAATAGGTAAGCTCCAGGTCTAGTGAGAGACTCTAATCCTATAAACCGAAATGGGAAATAATAAGAGGAAGAAAGCCAACATTGACCCTCTGGTCTCCATTGCATGTGTGCACACACACATGAGCTCATCAAACAAGGCTAGATATGAGAACTGCAAATGGTCTATGAAAATCAAAGAGAGTCACATGGAATTTCAGAGAAACAAAACCTGTTTGGATCAGTCATTTGTTCATCGGTCTTAAAGACAAATTTCTAGCTATGGCTGGTGTGGTTGCTCAATGGGTAGGAGTGCTTGCCCTGGACTCAACATCAGCACTACATGAGACTGGGTTTGGTTGTACATGTGTGGAACCCCAACATTCAGGTGATAGAGGCAGAAGGATCATAAACTAATGGCCAGCTTGTACAACATAGCTATATATACATATATGCATATATATACATATATATATACATATATATACATATACATTTATGTGTGTGTGTGTGTATGAGTGTATACATATATGCACACACCCCAATCCCTGAGCTCACAGGTAGGTCCCTTCCCACATACAGTGGATTACTCTGGGAAAGGTACATGCTGTCAGGAAGCTGGTGGGACCCCTTGCCTGAGAGCAGCCTGCTCTTTGTCTGAGAGGCAGACTTTTGCTACCATCACCTTGAGAAATAGCCTGGTAAAGGATGTGGCAGGATGGGTAGAGTATGAGAGCATGTGCCCACCCTCCATCACTGCCCCAGCCAATAGATCACACGCATGGAATCCCTGCCTAAGGCTTGGATCCTCTTGGGACTTGTGACAGAATGACAGACTGCTGAGCTCTTGATGAAGGTGACTTCTTTAGCACTTGTGTGCTATGTGGGCTCTATGTCTTAACAGCATACAGGGTAGTTGCAGCTCCCTTCCTGGCCTCTAGATTCCTGGCGTGGAAATGGGACTGAGATTCTTGCTGTAAAAGAGGAGGAGCTCAGATAGTTTATGTAGAGCTGTAGCCCTCACATGACTTCCTAGGCAGCTGTTTTTACATTGCCTACAGTCTACCCTGGAATCCTGAGTAGCAGCTTCTGCAATCCCCAGGACTTAGCATGGGCTCTGCACACAGAAACCTTCCAGAAACATTTCAGAAACTGAGTTTGCTTGAAACAAGAAACAGTTTCATCCTGAATCATCAAATGGAGCAGATAGCTGGTGGCCAAGTGATTATCCTAAGAGCTACCAAACACCCTGGTCAGTTAGAGGGTCCCAGAGGGTATCAGCTGTTGATTACCATGTGCCTCTGCCAATATTGTGTACCGTGCAGACTCTTCTGCAAGTCTTAAAAGCCTTTCTTGGGTGGATTGTTAGCTCTGTTTTACTGAAGAGGTCATTTAAGCTTAGAAAACTTCAGTCACATAACCAATATATTGTAAAAGGAACGAGAGTCAAGTGTTGTTGAGTCTCTGTCTGGGTAATTCTAAAGCCATTCTCTTTTCATCAGCTTTGAATACTATCCGTAAGAGTTTGTGATTGTTCTTCAAGGTATCTAGCTCCTCCTGGAACAAACTACTAAGTTTGTTATCTTGGCAGCCAATGGAGGTAATGATGGAAGGGAAGTGGAGGTGGATGAAGAGTTTTGAGATGAATCTACTCTTTTAGTGGGGTGTGACAGAGTCAGTGCACATCAGTGCATGGTGCAGCTGAGATGCCAAGGTGGGGCAGCTACAGTGACTGTTTCACCATGGAGATACAACACTAAAGGGATTATTTACCCACTGACTCTAGACAAGCAAGAGCCCTGGGTCTGGACCGTGTGAGCATGGTGCGGCTCCATCTCTAATCGATCAAGGAGCACAGTGGCTCTACTCAGGGCTGCCACAGTTTCCTCCATCTCTGGAAGTCCCTCATTCTTAAGCAGCAAAAGGGCTGGCATTTCCCATTCCTTTTCTTTTCTCTCTGTGTAAATCCTGGGCTGATGACCAGTAATCCAAGTCCCTCAGCCTAGCCAAGGTGACTAAAAGCCTGACTTTCTCAGCCCTCAAAAAAACCTGACAGGCTGTTCTCTGGGCACCCCTCTGCAGGAGCATTGACAAGAGCTGGGAGAGGGAGACTTTGCACAAAGGACCTCTTTTCTTTCCCAGGCATGGTGACAAATGCTGCTACTCACTCTGGCTGTAAGGGCTGAGGGGAGGGAGGCACGATTCCCATGCCTGAACTCTTAAGAGAATTGTAAGCAAAGAAAATAATGTTCATTATTGGCTTTTGGCTATAGTTCTTGACTTGCAGCCAGGTGGCCAGGGGGTTCAAAATGACATCATTGTCATCCATCTGAGCAATTTCTCTGCTCGATCTTCTTGGAAGAATAGTTCCCTCAGCAACAGATTGTTATCAGTTCCTCAACGATTTGTGCCGAGGAGCAATTTCCTTTATGATGAAAGCCAGTGGTTTAAGAGCTGGATCTGGCTGCCTTCAGCCTCCCAGGTCTGTGAGTGGATTGCACCGTATTTAAGAATGGAACTGGTCTTGACAGCCAGCTTTATTAAGCATGGTGTGCCAGGCCAGTGGTGCCGGGATTGCCAGTGCCATCTATTCCCACAGTGGGCCAAGCTGAGCCTCTGAATGACTGCTCTTAAAACTGATGGCTGCCCAACCTTCAGCCAGAAGAAGGATCTGAGAGAAGACTGACGTCCTGCTGAGGTAGCTAGGGGTTGTTCCTAAGTGCATTCTCCTGTGCTCCCTTTTGCTTGTACTACTGGGTGGCATCCTTTGTCATTCGACAAAGATAAGAGGATCCAACAGGCATACAGGAAGAAAACCAAGGAGCTTTAAAACAAACTACAGATTTCTCTTGACTCATGATAAAGTAACAAGCAGGGAGCTGCCTCTCACCACAGTACTGAGAGGATCTTACTGTAGATTGCTAATGGAGGGAAAAACAGGAATTCAGAACCCAAAGCTCACTGGTGAGAAGGATCAGTGGGCAAAGCACTTGCTATGTAAGCCAGAGACCCTCAATTTGGTGCCCTAGCACCCGCATAATAATGGACATGGTGGCATGTGTCTGTAACCTTAGCCCCAGGGAATGGAAGGATGGAGAGAAGCAGATCCTAGGGCATTGACGGCTAGATGGTTTAACCCAGGTTGTGAGACCCTGTCTCACAAAAGGTGAAAGTGTCATTGAGGAAGGAAGCATCCTGGTGTTAACTTCTGGCCCCACATGGGTGAGTGAAGCCCCTCCCCACACACACACCCTTGTATATGCACACTCATATACTTACAAACACACACACACACACACACACACACACACACACAAAGCACATTTTCACTGGATGCTCATTGTTTGGCTCCACCACCAAGTGGAGAAAGTATTCAGTGTGGCTATCATAAATTGGAGCCATCCGTGGTCAGCAGGAAGATTCTTGGAAATTCTATTTCACAGATAAAGAAGTGGGAGGAGGGCAGAAGTGGAGCTATGAAGCTTGGAAGGGGTGGTGTCTTGCCCAAAGTCGTACAGCCAGTAAACAATGAGGCTGGAATTTGAGCCTGTGTGTCACAACCACTGGGTGGGGGTTAGGACCTATCTGACGGAGATCCAGTTTGAATTCTGCATGTGCCCAAGAGCTAATGACAATCTGTACATATAGCAGCCATTCGGTGTCTCTGACCACATTCTGAAGGAACTAGAGTGGCATTTGGGGGTCTGAGGCCTTGTTACTGTGCTGAGAGACAAAGCTGCTTTGCCATTTGAAGCTGGGCTTCAGAGCAGAAAATTTTGAATGCTCTGGGTAACCTTTCCTGACGTACCCTAAATGCTTCTTGCAAATAACAGGAAGGCCTCCTAGACTGGCTTCCCCACATTGTCTCTTTACCTGCAAAATGGAAGTTACATGGAGTACTCTGGGAGCAGGAAGAAAGGGAGAAGGGCTGGAATTATTGGAAGCTAATGCTGCGACATTAGATTGATATCATCTCCACCCTTCCTTTCTCCCTAATTCCCTCCATGCCCATGTCCCCCATGACTCCATCTCAAAATTTTTGACCTCTTCTTTTTAAATGATTATTTAGCTATATCTATTCGTCTGTTTGTCTACATATTATTATCTATCTGATATATATGTATATATGTGTGAATATATAAGTATATATGTATATATGTGTGTATACACACACACACACACACACACACACACACACACACACATATATATATATAGTGCCTCATTGAGGGTCAGCTGAGTCAGTTTACTTTTGATCTTATATATATCTGCTTAGAGCTGACCATTTGAGATTGGATAACTGTGCTGACCAGTTTTATCTCAACTTAACATAAGCTAGAGTCATTGAAGAGGTGGGAGTCTCAGAAGAGAAAATGCCTACATAAGATCAGGCCATAGGCAAGGCTATAGAGCATTTTCTTAGTGATTGCTGGGGAAGGCCCCAGTCCTGCACTATAGTCCTGGGTTATTATAAGAAAGTGGGGTAAGTGAGCCAGAAAACGGCAGCCCTCCATAGCCTCTACATCAGCTCTTGTCTCCAAGGTTCTGCCCTGTTTGAGTTTCTGTCCACATTTTTTTCACTGATGGAATAGTATGTGGAAGTATAACCAAATAAAACCTTACCCCCATAAGTTTTGCTGGTCATGGTATTGCATCACAGCAATAGTAACCCTAACTAAGACAGTCACCTATCAGAGAGATTGCCCTTGGGGAAGAACATTTCTTCATTATTTTACATATCTCCATAATGTTTCAGGCATCGATTGTCTGCAGCTCTTCATCTAGGAGTGGGGTCTTGTGAGATTTCCCACATTCATGTTGGCATGACCACTGGACTTGGCCTTACATAGGTCTTTGCTTAGGTGATCATGTTGTTGAGATTTCATGGGCCTAGCTTCTCTGTCATGTATAGAACACTCTGTCTTATAGGAGATGTTCTGGTAATCTTTTTAGATCTTGGATCCATTGCTTTGGGCTGAAGGTTGAGGCAGGGTAACAGAGAGGAGTAAGTAGGTGGTAGAGGCTTTTCACTTTAATGTAAGCCAAAGACATGGAATGGTTACAGGATGGTGTCAGGGCCATGATCACCTTTCACAGGCACCCACTCCTTACAGCTATCTTCCTTTCATCTAGATCCTGTTTGTCTACATTTTCACCATTGCCAGTAGTCTTTCAAAACTTGAATCTGCAAATAGATTATAGCATACATTAGCTCAGAGCCTTTGTGGTCTATTTGACTCTGTACATAACCCTCATGGGCATGGCTGGAGGAAGTGCCTGTACTAATCCATAGGCATCTCTCAATTCAATCAACATGATAAGATTAATCACTAGATTATGCTTTACATACATAATCTCAAATTTCTAATTTGAATGTATTTCTCATTATGATCCATTTACAAGTAAGAAGAAAAATCCATTTACATTAATTTCAGAAAGGAGAAAAAGAAGCTGGGTTAATGTAACTAGACTTTTATAATAGTAGACACCAGAACTGTCTTTTTTCAAGGGAGTCATCTTTACCTACTAAGTGTGGTGGTTAGTTCTTTGTCAATCTGACACAAACCGAATCATTTGCGAAGAGGGTACCTTAATTAAAATATGCCTCCATCAGATGGGGGTAGGCAAGTCTGTGGAACATTTTTTTCATTAATGATTGATATGGGAAGGTGCACTTCACTGTGAGGTTCACTACTGGGCAGGTAGTACAGGTAGGGAGAAGAAAGATAGCTGGATGCAAACCTGAGGACCAATAAACCAGGAAGTAGCACGCCTCTGAGGTTCTGATTCAGTTCTTGCTTCCCTCAAAGTGGGGCTTATACATGGATGTGTAATCCAAATAAACATTTTCCTCTGCAAATTGCTTTTGATCAGCAATGGAAAAAGCAAATTAAGACACCAAGATACATTTTTGAAGGCCTTTGGTTAAAAGTAAGGTCTGAAGGCATGAATATCAGCCAGGGCAAAGCAGAAGAGGCCCAGCAGCCTACCATGGGATGAGGGTATATGGACAGAGAGGTAGGATAAACTGGCTTCGAGTACCCTAGAATACTATTGCATTAAAGGAGCCACAGACCTTCCAAAGCAGCTCAGAAACTTTGTTTGCTTGTTTGTGTTTGTTTTGGTTTTTCGAGACAGGGTTTCTCTGTATAGTCCTGACTGTCCTGGAACTCACTCTGTAGACCAG
>NW_022196906.1:19531236-19547013 GCF_008632895.1 Mastomys coucha
CTCAGAAATCCACCTGCCTCTGCCTCCCAAGTGCTGGGATTAAAGGCATGTGCCACCACTGCCCAGCACTCAGAAACTTTGTAGATGGTCATCTTGGTGAGTGGAGCCTGTCTGCAGGACACACAGAAAGAGATGAACCTTGTCTGTTTCCATGAGTGGAGAAGCATTGCTCAGCGTGTGTGGAATCAGAACCCTGAAGCCTGAGAGGACCTTGAGAATGAGAGGCACAGAATCCCCTGCACACAGTTACCACCTTGTATGATCATGTGATAGGTTGTAACCCTCTACATGGGATAGTCATCTTTATAGACCTTAAGGCTATTTTATGCTGCTGTTGACTTCATTAGCTGAATCCACCTTTAGTGGCATTTTCTCAACATAGTCAAATCTACCATGGTGGGATTGCCCTGTGGCAATTGTCAAGTGTTGTAGCCAGGGTCTTTTTGTTTATTTATTTTAATAGCTTATTATGACACATTTAATATCATGTCTCTGTTTAGAAGAAGCCAAGATACTCTTGTAATATCAGTTTATACCCACTCACCAAGCATTTTATATTATGCTGAAAGTTACAGGTTCTGTTAGAAATTATTATTAATATATTATCATTATTATTATTGTGTGTCAGGGTGTATGCATGTGTGTGGAAGTCAGAGAACAGCAGGTTATATTATGCTGAAGGTTATAGGCTCTGGTAAAAATGATTCTTCTTATGTTATTCTTATTATTATCATTATTATTACCATGTGTAGGCTGTGCATGCATGTGAAAGTCAGAGGGCAATTCTATGCAATTTCTTTCCTCCTTTATGTGGGTTCATCTGGAGATCAAATTCAGACCCATGGCAAGGGTCAGACTAGCTTACAGGCTTTGAAGAAAAAAACTTGTGAGCTGTTTATATTTTAACAATTCATATATTTTTAGAAGAGGAGAAGGAAGAGAAAAATACCTCAGGTGATTGTCTGAGGTAGTTGGACATGTGGTACCGAGAGATTGGTATCTTCAAAATGACCTTGAACAAATGACACCCTGATATATCCATAAAGAAGTGACAGGTATTTCTTGGTACTAGTCATCTACATGGACTCCTCTGAGAAAGGACAAAAGTGGGAGAAGCTGAGGTCTGTACAGAGTGGGTTGTACAGAGTATTGGGGTCTCTACACAGCTGGACAGAGCACTGAGGTCTCTACACAGCTGGACAGAGCACTGAGGTCTCTACACAGCTGAACAGAGCGCTGAAGTCTCTACACAGCTGGACAGAGCACTGGAGTCTCTACACAGCTGGACAGAGCACTGAGGTCTCTACACAGCTGGACAGAGCACTGAGGTCTCTACACAGCTGAACAGAGCACTGAGGTCTACACAGCTGAACAGAGTCTCTACACAGCTGGACAGAGCACTGAGGTCTCTACACAGCTGGACAGAGCACTGAGGTCTCTACACAACTGGACAGAGCACTGAGGTCTACACAGCTGAACTGCCCACCACTCAATTTCTTCTGCTCTTAGAGTCAAGTCAACACTTTCAAGCTCTTCTGTTCAAATCTTTCATGAAGATTAAGGTGTCACTTGAAGACTCTGATCCATTTCTCTGCTTTTTAAAGCTTTGCAATAATTTTATATCTACAGAAATGTGCCCAAAATAGCACAGAAAGCCTAATACAGTTTTCATCAAGCTTCCCAGTGTCAGCAACTTGGACAACAAGGTTGTAATTATCAAAACCAGGAAATTAACATGAAACAAAATCTATCTGAATTTTGGCCATTTTCCTCTAGTCACCCTGCTCTGGCTAATGCCTGACACTGCCTTTGGCTGTGGCACTTTCTGCATCAGATGTAGCTGTTCCTTAATCTTCATCTTGCAGATCTTGACACTGATAAACACAATACCAAGTATTCTATGTATTGTCTGTTCATTGACATCTCACACTTTGACAGCTGCTTGTTTTCATTAAGATCAGTCCTCAGGGGCTTCACATCATGGGCATGGGCTACCACTTTATCACCCACCACTTTATGTTGGCTACAAGGAGTCAGCCAAACTTCTCCACTATAAACTTAGTAGTTTTCCAATTGTAACTGATCTTGGTGAAGCTATTGCAAGGCCACTGCAACTGTTCACTTATTGATTTAGGGGTCTCACATTTACCATCGCCATGGTGTGTGCTTCGTAGTGATTTACAATTTCCCCATTCTTTATTAACAAGAATACCTCATGAGAGTGAGTCAGGTGAAAGTGAACAAGAGGAACAAGTAGAGATGGGCTATGATAATTCTTTCAAGACATAATGTTGCGAGCAGATGCCAAAGACTTAGGGTATGTTTAGATGGGGATTTGGAGAGTCAGAAAAAGTTTTCCTGATTACTGGAAACACCAGTTCAACTCATGTGCTTGGTAACAGCTCAGGGAAGGGGATGAACAATGAAGGAAGGACCTGAAAATGTGAGAGGACACAGACTGTAGGATGGATATAGCACAGACCACAAGAGGAAGCCAGGACAATGTGTACATTTGGATGTAGGAAGAGGGGATTGCCTTGAGCATAGGAACATGAAGCCCCTGTTTAATGATTTCCCTTTCTTTGGGGATATATACATGAAGATGTCAGCTGAAATGAGGAGAAGCAGACTTGACAGGCCTGGAAGATGGCAGGAGAGTTGGTGTTAGGAAATAGGGACAAAGACAGAGGCTAGGCTAGGCTTAGCTCTGCCCAGATTGTTAGGAGAGCAGGCTGCTCAGAGGAATACCAGTGAGTCAAAGCAGACAGAGGTGAGTTACAGGAAGGTCAGTTACAGGAGGATGCCAAAATGCATGTGCTACTAATCCATGTGAAGAAGAAAGGGATCATGGTTGGAGAAGATCACTATCCACCAGAGGAACAGCAGTGGCAAAAGGGAGATACAGAAAGGAACACATGGAGAAAGGCCAGCTCTATCTGCTGGATGGAGGACAGACAGGGATAGAGCACTCTACAGAGAGAGCAACAGCCACTCTGCAGAGATCAGGAGAGGCAGAAGATGAAAAGAAGTTTCCAATATTCAGTGAAATGATTGACATCTAGATGCCACCACAGAAAAGTTCCTTTTAGGGTTGTGGCCCCAAAGGGGACAAGAACTCCAAAGGAAAACCTGGACACTTGGGGCTCTCAGAGACTAGACCACCAACCAAAGAGCATACACAGGCTGCTGGATCTAGGCCTCTGTGCACATATGTAGCAGATGTGAGGCTTGGTCTTCATGGGGGCCTGAATAACTGGAGCAGGGTCTGTCCTGAAAGCTGTTGCCTTTTTGTGGGATATGTTCTTCTAGTTGGGCTACCTTGTCTGGCCTCAGTGAGAGAGGCTGAACCTAGCCCTGAAGAAACTTGAAATGCCAGGATTGGGGGATCTTCAGAGGGGACCCACCCACTAAGAGGACAAAAGGAGGGACAGAAGGATTGTGAGGGGGGATGATCAAGAGGGAGCAGTGAGCAGGATGTAAAATGAACTAAAAAAATTTTTTTTTTCTAGACTTTCATCACTCAGAGTCAGTGAGGCCCAGGGCAGCCTACAGCTGCACCACTCTGTATTAACCAAGTACCCATAAGGCTGTTCACCCATGGCTCAGCTGTTAAGAACACTTGCTACTATTTCAGAGAACTGGGGTTTGGTTTCCAGAACCCATGCCAGGTGGCTCACATTGTCTATAACTCTATATCTGTGGCATCAACCGATCTCTTTCAGCCTCCACAAGCACCTGCAGGCATGTACATACAATGAATAAAAACAAATCTTTGAAATGGGAACAAGAATATTTCTCATTAATGGCTAAATGAACTCCTTGTTCTTGTGCAGCATTGTAATCACTTAGAAACTATTTGATTTAATTCTTAATAACATGTAGTATAATAAAACAGCCTATGATAGAGCTGTTAGTGACAGTAGTTAGTACAGTTCTCACACAGAAGGATTAAAATATCTCTGTTCTCCACTAAGAGGCATTTTCACATCACAACTCATTTCTAAACCCTCAAAATAGTTTGTTAGATGTGAACCTTGGTCTTGTGGTGTTAGAGTTTATGTTGTTGCCCTTAGGCTGATGCGAGGCAGACTGGAGGAGAGCTGCTGGTTGACAGGTGTGGGATGATGTGGATGCTCAGTTACTGAGTGTCCACCAGAGCCACTGCCCATGCTAAGAACTCAGAAATGTTCAACTCATTCTCCCTGGCCTTGGAACTCACACTGACAAGTACCAGTTTAAAATTCAGAATTTCAAAGAAGATGAACACTGGTAGTCTGGAAAGATGTTTAACACGTGAACTAATTCCTCAGCGGAATCTGCATCACCGATGAAGAAGGTAAAGCATGGAGCCTTGGGGAAATAACCTCTGCATTTAAACGTGAGAAAATCTGTCTATCCCTGGATCTCCCTTCCAGAATCTGGGCCTTTTCCCTAGGCTGCAGTAAAGGAGCAAAATGGGGGGACTGCTTGCTTTGCACCCAGCCTCCCTTCTTCTGGGCAATCCTAAGTATGTAGTGACCCAGACTCAGTTGCTTGGCTTCTTTGTGGCTGAGTTTTACTTTCTCTCCCTCTGTGTTTATGTATAATTGAAAACCTTTGCCCTTGACAACTCTTGGAGCCATGATTACCCAATGAGATGGAGAAACTCAATTCCTCACGTTTCCTCTTGACACAACTTTGTATTTAAAGGGAAGAAATTGTTTAATGTGCTCTACCGAAAGAAAAACACAGACAGCCCCAAGGACAGGACCAAGTACCACAGATCTGGAGTGAGAACAGGGAGGAGCCCCTGCTACTACTGAGGTGGTATCAGTGGAGGAGAGGGAGGCATGAGTGGCATTGTTCTTCACCACTGTTGACTAGCCAGTGACAAGGCTGACTTGGGTACCCCAATGTGAATTTTTTTAATTGTCACGTGGTAGAGATGGGTGAAGGGGCTGAAGTTTGTACTGGAGTCTTGTAGATAAAATTAAGACATCAAACATTGAGCTAGAAGGTTAGATAGAACTTTCTGGAGTTTAGATGATGATATACCACAAGCACCTCTGAAAGCCAGGGCAACCAGGGAAGGCTCAAGTGTCCAAGGTGTAAAGAAAATTTGAGAAGGGTTTTGCCACAAAGTGACAATAAACTTATCATCCACAAGAGCCTTGGCATGCCAGAGGCCCATCTTCCCTGAGTCTGAGCTCCTTTTGGTAGTTACATTTGAAATCAGTTCTTTGTTTTAATCAGGCTGGACTGTTCAATTTAGAGAGGCAGGTTTCCTCAGAGTATATCACCCATTAGGCTTTCTCTGATTGTGCTCTCCCCAGAAACCAACTCATGATTATTCCCTATTTTCATTTTCAGATAACCATAGTTAGTCCCAGGTTCTGAGGACATTCAGAACAAATGTGGAGTCCACTCAGCTACTGTCAGTGTTTGGCTTTGGAAAGTTGTGTTCCTATATTAATCTTGTATGCTAATTATTAGATTACATTTCAGCTTGAAACTGAGAATAATATCTATTATCACCTTGAGTTAATTCAATATAACTTCCACGTGAGTGGAAGATACAGCTCAATATCTTGCCACAGTACTCTCTAAAGGGACTTGTGCTCTTACACTCAGTCTTATCTTATTAAATTTGTTTGTTCTGTTCCAAAATACAACATGTGAAAAAATGTCCAGCAAATGTTTGGCACATGGAGTGCCCTTCAGGACTAATAAATGTTCTAAAATGTCCATGGAATTTGTAAGCGTAAATAACTCAATTATATAATTAGCTTAGCTGACATCCCCCAACTATTCAGAGAACAAATTAATAAAGTATGACTATTTCATCAGACTAAATTTTTGTTTATCTGAATAAAAGTTATGTGTTGCACAATGGGATTCTTTTGACAAGCTTCTGAAAACTGTTCCCAAGTTATGCCATTTCATTTTAATCGTCTGTCATATTCTTCTCACACTCTCACTTTTTCAGTATCCTTGCCTGTGATGGAAGAACAGAGCTGCTCTGTAAGCCAGTAGGACTTGGGAGAAGCTACCCAAGAAAGACTAGTAGGAGGAGAGGGCTCAGTGCGTGGAGTTGGAGTGGGGCTTGGGGAATACATTGCTTGGAAGACAGATGAGGAGTAGTGTGCTGGAGCTAATGGCCTGGAGACCATTGACTGAGGACGAGGAAACAGACCAAAGGCCAGGAAACAGAAATATAATGATTTTAGTGGAGGGTGTCCTAGTTCCACACATTTTTTTTAGAATTTATAAAGTATGTATTAGAAGTAACTTGGTTTTTCAAGTGTAGAGACAGTGAAACAACACCTCCAAGGTTATTGCTGTAGCATCGAGATGGGACTTGAAACATTCCCTCTTGTTGCTGTTTGGCTTTTACTTATATGTATGCATTTTGAGGGGGGTATCTGTTACTGTGTGTATCTATGAGATCTTCAGTGGTTTCTTTTCACTTTTTGAAGATTTATTTATTTTATTTTATGTGTATGAGTACGCTGTAGCTGTACAGATGGCCATTACCCATCATGTGGCTGCTGGGAACTGAACTCAGGATGGCCCCGCTCGCTCCAGCCCTGCTCGCTCCAGCCCTGCTCGCTCCAGCCCTGCTCGCTCCAGCCCTGCTCGCTCCAGCCCCGCTCGCTCCAGCCCTGGGTTTTGTTTCTTGTCATGCTTCATTCTGAGATCTCTGTGGATGAACTTCGCAGCATGAACAAAGCTCCACAGTTCACATACATGATGATTCTTGAATGACAGGTACGTGGGAAGTCCAGGGGATACATCTAACTTCCTCTTTGATTGTTCCCCAGGGCGTGGTCCTTAGGAAGTGCTCTTCTGTGGTAATCTATCTTCCTGTTGAGTTTCAAATGAACTATTGAGGCAAATACCAATAATGGAGCCCTAGAGTCTGGATTAGACACCGAGATAGGGGTCACTGCCTTCAAGATCTGATTATGTTGAGCCTGAGGCTCCAGACATGATAGAAATCCCTGGAAGAATGCCACAGGGCAGGGAGAGGAAAGATGGCAGGCATAAGATGCCAGCAGGCAGGCTGCTATTGTTTAAATACCAGTAACATCTTTCAGGAACTGGACCTAGAAAACACTTGCATTGGCTGCACTGAGTTTATGCTCTTGAGATAGAAGCAAGATCCTATGCATCTTTTGCAATTGAGAATCTGTGAACATAGAAAGCCAATATCATGTAGATGCTCCAGACTGAAACAGAAAGGACAGTTGATATCTTTGAGCACATCAGTGGATCCAACTGGTCACAGGTCAAAAATATGCAGAAAATTGCATCTGCACTGAATATACACAGACTTTACTTTTTGTTGTTATTTCCTAAATCATTCTGATCAAGAATTTACACAGGGCTTACATTGTATTTAGTATTAGGAGTACTCTAGAGATGATTAAAAAAATAGGTTATATGAGAATCCCATACTATTTTATATAGAGAATGTCAGCATTCACTGACAGATGTGGATATTTGTGGGGCTTATGTAATCAATCCCCCATATATTATTTATATACAAATGTGTGCTTCTCCGGGTATGGGAAAGAGTTCTCAAAGGTGACTCTTGTGAATGCTGGGACTGGGAATGGTGGGAGAGTAGGGAAGGGAGCTTCAGATCTGGGTAAAAGAGGTCTGGAAAAAGGGCTTCCAGTTCCTGTCAGGGAAGGGCCAGGATGACTTGGCAGCAGGACAGGGTCAAGAATCAAGGCTGCTGGCATGGGACCCTGAGGACTGAGCACAGTTACGGTCTCTTGTGATCTGAGAGTGAAGTTGTTCAGTTTTCCTGTCCTGCTCTGCTCTCTTAAGTCACGTCAGAGATCTAGTAGTATGGTGGCACCCAATTGTCATTTGCTAATTGTGTTCCAATGAATAAAGAAAGAAGGGTTCTGGGTCTATGGTTTGGGGGAAAACTGACCTGGAAGAGAGGCCCTGGCACAGAAAACCCTGAAACAGTAGGATACAAGGTTAGAGAAGCCAAAGGAGGTGCTTAGAGCAGACTCAGAGGACTGAAGGTTCAGATATTACCCTTTTCTATGCTAAAGCACATGTAGAAATGCATTGACCAGGCAGGGTGACAGACCTGTAAGCCTAGCACTTGGAAGGCTGAGGCTGGAGAATGGAGAATTTAAGGTGAACCTGAGGTTTTGTAAGACTCTATTTCAAACCAACAAGCAAACAAACCAACCAAACTCCATACAAACAAATAAGTCAGTAAAGGCGCTAGACAGCAGCCCTAAATATAAGTTGGGAAACATGTAGACGCTAGCCCAAGCCCTTCATTCTCCTATTACATCCATCCACTGAATGTGCCCTTGCAGTTCCCTCCTGGCTGAAACAACCCAGGAGTTTATGCTGATTTTGCAAGAGTAAATAGCCGTGGTGCAAATAAACCTCTTGCTCAGTTTTTTAGATCTGAAGATTTTGTCATATAACTGTTCCATTGCCAAGAATCCTTACCCCAGAGCCCTTCCTGTCGTCACTGAAGATTTTCAAGAAGATAATTTATAGCCTAGCATTGGCTGCCAGATTGACGGGCTTACAAACAAGAGGTGAAATCCAATCTTGACGGAGCTGTGCCCACTGTCTATTTTTAGGGCAAAGATTATTCGTGCATATGGGCATCTTGGAATAGATCATTGCTAGGAGTGAGATGGGATATGGGTAGAGATTTCAAACAGCCTTGACCTTAAGTTTCCTGTTCTCAATGAGGGCTGGCGGGGGTTGGGGGAGCGCTAGGAATGTCCTGGGTTTGGGAGGCATGTAATACAGGGTACCTCCAAAACCATCAGATTTTTTCAGAATAATAAAAATAGTCTTTCCTTCTAAAAATAGCCTTCTTAGAAATAAGATGCCTGAACTTAATTATAGTCATAAGACATGGATCAAGGTGCCAAGGCCAGAGTTGATTCTCAGCAAATATTATCCAGTACAACCTTGTACCAGCTCCAGAAAGCAGGATTTCCTGCTTTTACTTGACAAATGAGCACATCGTGGGGCTGAGAATGAATTTATGACTATCGTTCACTTCACTTCAGCTGCTTCAAGCCTCAGGTCTCTGGGGCTGGGAGCTGCAAGGCCTAGTTGCTCTTGTGAATAATGCAAGTTCCCAGCTCACCCAAGACACAGAGTCATAGTGTTGGGAAGGGGAGGAAATTATGTTCAAGTTCCCAGGAAACAGGCACATGGCTGTGTGTGGAAACTGTCATGGACACAGAAGAGGACACCAAGGAAGATGGTAGGTGTTTTTAGGAAGGCAGAAGGAACACTGTCACCACATTGTTTCAGTCTTGACCCTTAGGTGTCCCCTTGCTCTCCCACACTTCTCAGAATGTCTCAGTTAACTTCCCTGTGACCCCAGAGGCTTGTCTTCTGCTTGGAAGGTCTCTCTTTCTCCTCTTCCCTCACAGATGCAAGCTCATATGAAGTTGCCTACAAAGGCTGAGCAGCCAGCCACTGGCCTTCTCTTTCTCCTTCCACTCCTCTTGTGCTATTGGACACAGCTGGTGTTGGTGCTTTATTCCTGAATCTGTTAATTCACAGGAGTCTACAAAATGGTGACAGTTTAATTCTATAATTAATTCCCATTATTTATTTTATTAACTTATGTAACTGTCAGGATGCTATAATGGAGAGATGCTTGTCTCCATTTTTGATTTTGGTCACCCAATGGTGTCCCTTCCACAAGAAGACAGAGAGAAATACCTCTGTCTTCACAGTTATTTACCAATGAATCGACTCTCAACTTTATATGATCACACCCATGTTTAAAATATCACAAACTCATATATTTACCCATATCTGTTGGGTTTCAACTTATTTCAGTCATTACTGTCGCTGAAGTTCAAATTTTTCTTCTCTGAGCACAGGAAGCTATTCAAGTACACTCCTATGTACTTTTGGGGCAGATACCAGTAGTCTTTGTGATGTAGTAGTGATGGCCCTACTGCCTAGATGGCAGGGTTGCAGGCTTACCCTATCCATTTCTTGCATAGAAGGGCATCTGGCCATTTATCTTGTTGTTGTTGTTGTTGAGAAGTAGTATTTCAAGACTCTGGTTAAAGCAGGGTGTAGTGGTGAGTGCTGTAATTGTACACTCAGGAGCCTGAAGCAGAAGGATGTACGCCTGAGAATAGGGCACTTAATGAGAGCCTGCTTCAAAAAATAAAAACCCAATCTGGATGCTGGAGGCTATGTTCTCTATTCCAGACTCATTATACCTAGACCTTTTAAAGGGGGAAGAGTATTATATTAATTCTCTAGAATTATATTGACTTTAGACTTAACGTGCATTATGTGTTCACATTGTAATTTCTAATTTATATTTAGAGTTATAGGGAATTTTTCTTAATGGCCTCCATTTTACATCTTGATTTCCTTTCTTCCAATGATTCAAGATCACTAGGACTCAGGAGATGATAGAATCAGCTCTCCATCTAAACACATTCACTTTATCCCACACCACTCACACAATCTCCTCAGAATAACATTTGTTCTACTACCCTGACTACGTCTACATTAATCAAGGTTCTCCATAGGAACAGACTGACATATATGTATAGTGAAAAGATTTATTAGACTAAATTACGTGGCATGGACTGGATAGTCACAGCAATGACTGTCTGCTCACTGGAGAGGCTGAGAAACTAGGTAGCTATTTGGTCCACAAGGCTGGATGCTTCATCTGACTCAACCCAGAGTTGACAGACTCCTGGAGAGCCATTGGCATCTGAGGAAGATGTCTGCTGTCAGCTAACGATAGCAGCAGCAGCATTCACTAGCAAGAGTCAAGCAAACAGAAAGTAAAGGGTTCCCTTGGACCTCCTTATATCTAGGTTACAACTAGAAGACACTCCCATTCCCACCTCTACCCACATTGAATTCAGGGTAAGTCTTCCCACTTCAATTAACCTAATCAAGATAATTCCTCATAGGCACACTGGAGGTTAACCTAACCTAGGCGACTCCACAGTTATGTCCAGAGGTTTGCCCCATGGGTGATTCTAGAACCTTTCAAATTGATAATCAATATTAATTATTACTCTATTTTCTGTTGTTATTACAGAATGCCACAAGATGGACAATTTATAAATAAGGGAAGTTCTTTTCTTTATTTTATATTTTGAGTTGTATGGATGAGTCAAAGACCATGGTGCTGGCACTGAGTAGGAGCCTCTTGGCTACCTCCTGATATGGTGGGGATATCACATGGTGAAACACAGAAAGTGCCATGAACTAATGTCATTATGAGGATGCTACTGTGATGACCTCACACCATTCTAATTGCCTTCCAAAGTCCCCATCTCCAAACATCACGGACACATGAATTGTAAGATTACATTTCTGCAGTAATGACTTTTTTCATTTTCTGACCAAAATTCTAGCTGCTTGTATTACGAATGCTAATTAATGACCCCCCCAAAAAAAACAACTGCTTGCATGAGAGTGTCTGCACCTAGCTTCTTGGAACCTGCCCCTAGTTGGTTCTGATTGTAAATAAAGATGCTAACAACTAATAGCTGGGAAAGAAAGACAGAAGTGGGATTTTTAGGATTTCCCAGGCTTTGGACCCAGAGGAAGAAGGAGATCCATAATGCCAGGAGGGTGTGGAGGAGAGGAGAGACACCATGCCTGAAAAGAGTGCAAGACAAAGAGACATAGCTTCCATGTGAAGGAGCTGGAAGAACACAGCCCAGAGGGCTGCCCAACTGGGTTTGTAGCAACCAAGACAGAACATAGAATTAGTAGGTAATAACTCGGAATTATCAGTGGGAGATCTATCCTAGCAGCATGGAGGTTAGCAGTGGCCCTACTACTGTGCTGTTTAGTGAATATTAAAATATAAAGACTATGTATATGTCTTTAATTTTGGAACATAAATCATTGGAGTCAATAGCAAAACCCACTGCTGGGATTAATACTTAATTCAACACAAAATACCCAACATGAAGCTGCTTCAGAAGAGAAAGGTTTATTTTGACTCTGAAATCATGGCAGGGAATGCATGGCACCAGGGGCATGAAGTAGTTGGTCACTGCACCCAAAGTCAGGAAACAGAGACACATAAATGCTAGTGTACAGCTTGCTTTGTTCATTGTATTTGGTATGAAACTCCAGCCTGTGGGATGGTGCTGCCCACACTGGGGGTGTGTCTTCCCACCTCAATAGTAACTGTTACAAGTCTATCCCTTCTCTAATAAACCTCCAACATTTCATTTCTATGGCACATCTTTTTGCTCCTTGTCCCCATAGGCTTATGGCCATCCCAGGATGCAAATTGCATACACTCCAACTTCAAATTTTCCCACAGTCTTCAACAGTTCGAACATTGTTTAAAAGTTTAAGTTTAGGATATCTTCCAAGAGGCAGGCAATAACTTAACTGGAAGCCCTAGAGCACCCACAAAACAAGTTATTTGTGTCCAATATACAGTGGGAGAGTAAACTTCCCCAGTTCAAACAGGAAGGAAATAAGGGCACAGTAAAGAAAGATCAGACCAAAGGAGAGACCAAAAACCCAGTAGAACAAACACCAAGGCCTGTATCTCTGTGTCTGACCACTTATCTAGTAACAGGACCTTCTGAACTCCAAAGAACTTGAGACCTCACTTTCTGCTACCTATAGCCTCTGACTTTGTTCCCAGTTTTCCTCCACATCTGTCCCAGGGTTCAACATCCAGGGAGTCTTTACTGAAACTCAGGTTTTATTTTTTCAGCTACCTTCAGTAGCTTTTCAGGGGCCTGAGTGGGTGGACTCTGATGTTGCCACACGTTTCTTGGCCCCAGTAACTCTCTGGAATCATGGAATGAGACTCCATGACACCCTAATTTTTGCCCTGAAGAATTGAGTCCATCCAGAAGGGAGGTAGGAATAAAAATGAAGCTCCAAATATTGGGGCTCTTTCCAGTTCTTTCTCCTGCCCTCTTCCTGTCTGATAACCTTTCTTTCTGTGCTTTAAGTCTGAACTCAGTTTTCAGAGGCATGTGAGTGTGGTGAGAAGATCCCCTCAGAAGAATTTTCTAGGTTGGTTGCCATTCTGACAAGCTCTTCCAGGACCCAAATGGATGATAAGGCACTAGTTTATGCTTGTTAGAACCTAGTTTGCTTCAATAAAACCACGTAAGTTTGCTGGATACTAGCCGGTAGGTCCTTATTCAGAATAAAGAAAAATACAAAAATCAATTCTTTATTGTAGAGTCAATTGCTGCTGGCCTCTCTTCTGGAGAAGATAATAAGTTTCTGTCATTAAAAAAAAAATCATGGCTAGCTCTGCTTGCTGCCTGTGGATCCAGATGTAGAACTTTCAGCTCCTTCTCCAGCACCATGTCTGCCTGCATGTGGCCATGCTTCCTACCATGATGGTAATGGACTAAACCTCTGAAACTCTCCAGGACAATCAAAGAGGGAAGGACATCTGGTGACTCAGTCTCCCAGCTTCTCTGACCCTTCCATCTTCTACTCCTCTTTGGTCAGGATACTCAGTGAGCAGAGGGAGAGCCAAGTAAGAGAAAAGGGGGGAGACTTCCTAGCTGGAGGGACAGCAGATTCACAGCTCTCTCTGCCCCTTCCCCGCAAGTGGAGAACTTGCCTCCAGGGAGTGCTTCAAACCAGGGACTCAGGTGAGATCTCTCTGGTGACTTTCTAAGGTGGGACCAGTTGGGAAGCACAGGCCTCATAAGTGGACAGGACCCTCTTTACCTCCATCTACACCTAGGAGGGACAGAAGATCCACAACTCTCTCTGCCCCTTCCCCAAAGCAGAGAGCTTGCCTCCAGGGAGTGCCCTAACTCAGGGACTCCAGTGAGATCAACATTTTCTCTCAGGTGACTTTCTCTCAGGCAGGACCAGCCAGGAGGCACAGGGTGTGCTCTGACCCCAGGGCTCGGGAAGGACAGCTGATCCACAGACCTCTCCTCACTGGTTTTGCACTGGTTTTACAAAAGGAGAGCTGATCTCCAAGAAGTGTTGACACAGGCTTACAGACCCACAGGAGGAACAAGATCCAGCCAAAGACAGCAAGAACATCTAATACCAGAGGTAACCAGATGGTGAAAGGCAAACACGAAAATCTTACCAACATAAACCAAGGCTACTTGGCTTCATCAGAACCTAGTACTCCCACCACAGCAAGTCCTGGATATCCCAAAACACAAGAAAAGCAAGATTTGAATCTAAAATCATATCTCATGATGGTGATAGAGGAATTTAAGAAGGACATGAATAACTAACTCCCTTAAAGAAATACAGGAGGTAAACAGGTTCAAACCCTTAAAGAGGAAACACAAAAATTCATTAAAGAATTATAGGAGAACATGAGTAAACAGGTGAATGAATTGAACAAAACCATCCAGCATCTAAAAATGGAAATGGAAACAGTTAAGAAATCACAAAGAGAGACAACTCCGGAGATAGAAATCCTAGAAAATAAGACAGGAACCATAGATGCAAGCATCACCAACAGAATATAAGAGACAGAAGAGAGAATCTCAGGTGCAGAAGATACCATAGAAAACATTGACACAACAGTCAGAGAAAACACAAAATGTAAAAGTTCCTAATCCAGAACATCCAGGAAATCCAGGACACAATGAGAAGACCAAACCTAAGGATAATAGGTATAGAAGAGAGTGAAAACTTCCCAACTTAAAGGGCCAGTAAATATCTTCAACAAAATTATAGAAGAAAACTTCCCTAACCCTAAGAAAGAGATGCCCATGAACATACAAGAAGCCTATAGAACTCCAAATAGCCTGGACCAGAAAAGAAATTCCTCCTGCCACATAATAGTCAAAACACCAAATGCACAAAACAAAGAAAGAATTTTAAAAACAGTGAGGGAAAAAGGTCAAGTAACATATAAAGGCAGACCTATCAGAATTACACCAGATTTCTTGCCAGAAACTATAAAAGCCAGAAGATCCTGGGTTGATGTCATACAGACCCTAAGAGAACACAAATGCCAGCCCAGGCTACTATACCCAGCAAAACTCTCAATTACTATAGATGGAGAAACCAAAGTATTTCATGACAAAATCAAATTTATACAACATATTTCCACAAATCCAGCCCTTCAAGGGTAATAAATGGAAAACTTCAACACAAGGAGGGAAACTACATCCTAGAAAAAGCAAGAAAGTAATCGTCTAACAAAACTAAAAGAAGATAGCCACATGAACAGAATTCCAACTCTAACAACAAAAATAACAGGAAGCAACAATTACTTTTTCTTAATATCAATTAATATTAATGGCCTCAATTCCCCAATAAAAACACAGACTATCAGACTGGGTATGTAAACAGGACCCAAAATTTTGTTGCATACAGGAAACCCACCCCAGTGACAAAGGCAAACACTACCTCAGAATAAAAGGCTGGAAAACAATTTTCCAAGCCAATGGTCCCAAGAAAAAAATCTGAAGTAGCCATTCTAATATCGAATAAAATCGACTTTCACCCTAAAGTGATCAAAAAAGATAAGGAAAGACACTTCATACTCTTCAAAGGTATGATCTACCAAGATGAACTATCAATTCTGAACCTCTATGCTCCAAATGCAAGGGCATCTACATTCATAAAAGAAACTTTATTAAAGCTCAAAGCATATATTGCACTACACACATCATGAAAACAGAAACTAAACAAAGACACAGTGAGACTAACAGAAGTTATAAAACAGATGGATTTCACAGATATCTATAGAACCTTTTATCCTAAAACAAAAGGATATACCTTCTTCTCAGCACCTCATGCTACCTTCTCCAAAATTGACCA